>NW_027477065.1:0-102914 GCF_051020955.1 Megalopta genalis
CACCTGCATTTGAAGCTACATCACTTATATTGCAATTATCTGAAGATAAATCATTTGTTTCTCATATATTTGGAGCTAAGCCTTCTACTTCGCTTTGATTTGAAGATAAACCACGTGATTCGCATGGACTTGATGCTAACTCGTTTATACCGCGTGCATTTGAAGCTGTATCACTTACATCGCAATTATCTGAAGATAAACCATTTATTTCGCATGTATTTGAAGCTAAGACTTCTACTTTGCATGAAATTGAAGCTATGTCATGTGTTTCATGCAGCTGAAGCTAAAACATGTACATCACAAGTATCTGAATCTAATCCATCTGTTTCGCAAGAATATGAAGCTATGAAGCTAATCCATGTGATTCACATGAATTTGAAGCTAAATCATGTGTTTCGCATGAATTTGAAGCTGTATCACTAATATCGCAATTATCTGAAGATAAATAATTTGTTTCTCATGTGTTTGAAGCTAACCCTTCTACTTCGCATTGATTCGAAGCTAAATCATGTGAATCGCATGGATTTGAAGCTAACTCGTTTGTTTCGCATGCAGTTGAAGCTAAATCATGTATATCACAAGTATTTGAAGCTAAACCATTTGTTTCGTATTGATTTGAAGATAAGCCTCCTACTTCGCATTAATTTGAAGCTAGCTCGATTGATTCGACTGCATTTGAATCTATATCACTTATATCGTATTTATCTGAAGATGAATCATTTGCTTCTCATGTATTTGAAGCTAAGCCGTCCATTTCGCATTGATTTGAAGCTAAATCATATGTTTCGCATGGATTTGAAGCTAACTCGTTTGTTTCGCATGCATTTGAAGCTAAATCAAGTTTATCAAAAGTATTTGAAGCTAAAGCATTTGTTTCGCATGCATTTGAAGCTAAGCCTACTACTTGACATTGATTTGAATTTAAATCATGTGTTTCTCTTGGATTTGAAGATAACTTGTTTGTTTCGCAAGCAGTTGAAGCTAAATCATGTTTATCACAAGTATCTGAATCTAAACCATCTGTTTCGCATGAATATTAAGCTAAACCATGTTTTGCGCATGAATTTGAAGCTAAATGATGTGTTTCGTTTGGTTTTGAAGCTAACTCTATTGTTTCGCCCGCATTTGAAGCTAAATCATGTATATCACAAGTATTTGAATCTAAACCATTTGTTTCGCATGGATTTGAAGATAAGCCTTCTACTTCGCATGGATTTGAAGCTAACTCGATTGTTTCGCATGCAGTTGAAGCTAAATCATGTATAAAACAAGTATTTTAAGCTAAACAATTCGTTTCGCATGGATTTGGAGCTGAGCCTTCTACTTCGCATTGATTTGCAGCTAACTCGATTGTTTCGTCTGCATTTGAAGCAATATCTACTAGTATCGCGAGTATTTGATGCTAAACCATTTGTTTCGCATGGATTTAAGGCCATGCCTTCAAGTTCGCATTGATTTGAAGCTAAATCGTGTGTTTCGCATGGATTTGCAACTAATTCATGTATATCACAAGTATTTGAAGCTGTCCCATATGTTTTGCGTGAATATTAAGCTAAACCATGTGTTTCGAACGTATTTGAAGCTGAATTATGTGTTTCGCTTGCATTTGAAGCTAATTCGTTTGTTTCGCATGCAGTTGAAGCTAAATCATGTATATCACAAGTATTTGAAGCTAAACCATTTGTTTGGGATTGATTTGAAGCTAAGCCTCCTACTTCGCATTGATTTAAATCTAAATCGTGTGTATGGCATGGATTTGAAGCTAACTCGTTTGTTTCGCCTGCATTTGAAGTTAAATCATGTATATCACAAGTATTTGAAGCTAAATCATTTGTTTCGCATGGATTTGAAGATAAGCCTCCTACTTCGCATTAATTTGATGCTAACTCGATTGATTCGACTGCATTTGAATCTATATCACTTATATCGCAATTATCTGAAGATAAATCATTTGCTTCTCATGTATTTGAAGCTATGCCGTCTATTTCGCATTGATTTGAAGTTAAATCATATGTTTCGCAAGGATTTGAAGCTAACTCGTTTTCTTCGCCTGTATTTGAAGGTAATTCATGTATATCATAAGTATTTGAAGCTAAACCATTCGCTTCGCATGGATTTGAAGCAGATCCTTCAACTTCGCATTGATTTGAAGATAAATTATGTGTTTCGCATTTATTTGCAGCTAATTCATGTATATCACAAGTATTTGAAGCTGAACCATATGTTTTGCGTGAATATTAAGCTAAACCATGTGTTTCGAACGTATTTGGAGCTGAATTATGTGTTTCGCTTGCATTTGAAGCTAATTCGTTTGTTTCGTATGCAGTTGAAGCTAAATCATGTATATCACAAGTATTTGAAGCTAAACCATTTGTTTCGGATTGATTTGAAGCTAAGCCTTCTACTTCGCATTGATTTAAATCTAAATCGTGTGTATGGCATGGATTTGAAGCTAACTCGTTTGTTTCGCCTGCATTTGAAGTTGAATCGTGTATATCACAAGTATTTGATGCTAAATCATTTGTTTCGCATGGATTTGAAGATAAGCCTCCTACTTCGCATTAATTTGATGCTAACTCGATTGATTCGACTGCATTTGAATCTATATCACTTATATCGCAATTATCTGAAGATAAATCATTTGCTTCTCATGTACTTGAAGCTAAGCCGTCTATTTCGCATTGATTTGAAGTTAAATCATATGTTTCGCAAGGATTTGAAGCTAACTCGATTTCTTCGCCTGTATTTGAAGATAATTCATGTATATCATAAGTATTTGAAGCTAAACCATTCGCTTCGCATGGATTTGAAGCAAATCCTTCAACTTCGCATTGATTTGAAGATAAATCATGTGTTTCGCTTGGATTTGAAGCTAACTCGATTGTTTCGCATACAGTTGAAACTAAATTATGTTTATCACAAGTATCTGAATCTAAACCATCTGTTTCGCAAGAATATTAAGCTAAACCATGTGTTTCTCAGGAATTTGAAGCTAAATGATGTGTTTCCCTTGGTTTTGAAGCTAACACTTTTGTTTCGCCTGCATTTGAAGATAAATCATGTATAGCACAAGTATTTGAAGCTAAGCCTTCTACTTCGCATTGATTTGCAGCTAAATCATGTGTTTCGCTTGGTTTTGAAGCTAACTCGTTCGTTTCGCATGCAGTTGAATCTAAATCATGTATATCACAAGTATTTGAAGCTAAACCAATTGTTTCGCATGTATTTGAAGATAAGCCTTCTACTTCTCATTGATTTGAAGCTAAATCATTTGTTGCGCATGGATTTGAAGCTAACTCGTTTGTTTCGCCTGCATTTGAAACTAATTCATGAATATCACAAGTATTTGAAGCTAAACCATTCGTTTCGCATGGATTTGAAGTTAAGCCTTCTACTTCGCATTGATTTGAAGCTAACTCGATTGTTTCGTCTGCATTTGAAGCTATATCACATATATCGCAAGAATTTGAAGCTAAATCATTTACGTCGCATAGATTTGAAGCTAAGCCATCTACTTCGCATTGTTTTAAAGATAAATCATGTGTAGTGCATGGATTTGAAGCTAACTCGTTTGTTTCTCCTGCATTTGATGCTGAATTATTTATATCACAAGTATTTGAATCTAAACCATTTGTTTCGCATGGATTTGAAGATAAGCCTTCTACTTCGCATTGATTTGAAGGTAAATCATGTGTTTCTCTTTGATTTGAAGCTAACTCGTTTGTTTCGCATGCAGTTGAATCTAAATCATGTATATCACAAGTACCTGAACACAAACCATCTGTTTCGCATGAATAGTAAGCTAAACCATGTGTTTCGCATGAATTTCAAGCTAAATGATGTGTTTCGCTTGGTTTTGAAGCTAACTCTTTTGTTTCGCCTGCATATGAAGCTATATCACTTATATCGCAATTATCTGCAGATAAATAATTTGTTTCTCATGTATTTGAAGATAAGCCTTGTACTTCGCATTGATTTGAAGCTAACTCGATTGTTTCGCCTGCTTATGAAGCTATATCACTTATATCGCAATTATCTGAAGATAAATCATTTGTTTCGCATGAATTTGAATCTAAGCCTTCTACTTCGCATTGATTTGAAGCTAAATCAAGTGTTTCGTTTGGATTTGAAGCTAACTCGTTTGTTTCGCATGCAGTTGAAGCTAAATCATGTATATCACAAGTGTTTGAAGATAATCCATTTGTTTTGCACGGATTCGAAAATCAGCCTTCTATTTCGCATTGATTTGAAGCTAAATCATGTGTGTCTCATGGATTTAAAGCTAACACGTTTGTTTCGCATGCAGTTGAAGTTATATCACTTATATTCGCAAGTATTTGAAGCCAAATCAATCGTTTTGCATGGATTTGAAGATAAGCCTTCTGCTTCGCATTGATTTGAATTTAAATCATGTGTTTCTCTTGGGTGTGAAGCTAAATCTATTGCTTCGCATGCATCTGAAGCTAAATCATGTATATCACAAGTATATGAAGCAAAATAATTTGTGTCGCATGGATTTGATGCTAAGCCTTCTACTTCGCATTGATTTGAATCTAAATCATGTGTTTCGCTTGGTTTTGAAGATAAGCCTCCTACTTCGCATTAATTTGAAGCTAACTCGATTGCTTCGCCTGCATTTGAAGCTATATCACTTATAATCGCAATTATCTGAAGACAAATCATTTCTTTCTCATGTATTTGAAACTAAGCCTTCTACTTCGCATTGATTTCACGCTAACTCGATTGTTTCGTCTGCATTAGAAGCTATATCCACTAATATCGCACGTATTTGAAGCTAAATCATTTGTTTCCCATGTATTTGAAGCTAAGCCTTCTACTTCGCTTTCATTTGATGCTAAATCGTGTGCTCCGCATGGTTTTCAAGATAACTCGTTTGTTTCGCATGCAGTTGAAGCTAAATCATGAATATCACAAGTATTCAATGCTAACCCATTTGTTTCGCATGGATTTAAAGCTATGCCTTCAAGTTCGCATTGATTTGAGGCTGAATCATGTGTTTCGCATGGATTTCAAGATAACTCCTTTGTTTCGCATGAAGTTGAAGCTAAATCATGTATATCACAAGTATTTGATGCTAAACCATTTGTTTCGCATTGATTCGAAGCTAAGGCTCATACTTCGCATTGTTTTGATGTTAAATCATGTGTTTCCCTTGGGTGTGAAGCAAAACCGTTTGTTTCGCATGCAGCTGAAGCTAAATCACGTATACCACAAGTATTTGAAGCTAAACCATTTGTTTCGCATGGATTTGAAGATAAGCCTTCTACTTCGAATTGATTTGACGCTAACTCGATTGTTTCGTTTGCATTTGAAGCTATATCCACTAATATCGCAAGTATTTGAAGCTAAATCATTTGTTTCCCATGTATTTGAAGAGATGCTTTCTACTTCGCTTTGATTTGATGCTAAATCAAGTGTTCCACATGGATTTCAAGATAACTCGTTTGTTTCGCATGCAGTTGAAGCTAAATCATGAATATCACAAGTATTTGAATCTAAACCATTTGTTTCGCATGGATTTGAAGATAAGCCTTCTACTTCGCATTGATTTGAAGCTAACTCGATTGTTTCGCCTGCATTTGAAGCTATATCACTTATATCGCAATTATCTGAAGATAAATCATTTGTTTCTCATGTATTTGAAACTAAGCCTTCTACTTCGCATTGATTTCACGCTAACTCGATTGTTTCGTCTGCATTAGAAGCTATATCCACTAATATCGCACGTATTTGAAGCTAAATCATTTGTTTCCCATGTATTTGAAGCTAAGCCTTCTACTTCGCTTTCATTTGATGCTAAATCGTGTGCTCCGCATGGTTTTCAAGATAACTCGTTTGTTTCGCATGCAGTTGAAGCTAAATCATGAATATCACAAGTATTCAATGCTAACCCATTTGTTTCGCATGGATTTAAAGCTATGCCTTCAAGTTCGCATTGATTTGAGGCTGAATCATGTGTTTCGCATGGATTTCAAGATAACTCCTTTGTTTCGCATGAAGTTGAAGCTAAATCATGTATATCACAAGTATTTGATGCTAAACCATTTGTTTCGCATTGATTCGAAGCTAAGGCTCATACTTCGCATTGTTTTGATGTTAAATCATGTGTTTCCCTTGGGTGTGAAGCAAAACCGTTTGTTTCGCATGCAGCTGAAGCTAAATCACGTATACCACAACTATTTGAAGCTAAACCATTTGTTTCGCATGGATTTGAAGATAAGCCTTCTACTTCGCATTGATTTGACGCTAACTCGATTGTTTCGTTTGCATTTGAAGCTATATCCACTAATATCGCAAGTATTTGAAGCTAAATCATTTGTTTCCCATGTATTTGAAGAGATGCTTTCTACTTCGCTTTGATTTGATGCTAAATCAAGTGTTCCACATGGATTTCAAGATAACTCGTTTGTTTCGCATGCAGTTGAAGCTAAATCATGAATATCACAAGTATTTGAATCTAAACCATTTGTTTCGCATGGATTTGAAGATAAGCCTTCTACTTCGTATTGATTTGAAGCTAACTCGATTGTTTCGCCTGCATTTGAAGCTATATCACTTATATCGCAATTATCTGAAGATAAATCATTTGTTTCTCATGTATTTGAAGATAAGCCTTGTACTTCGCATTGTTTTGAAGACAAATCATATGTTTCGCATGGATTTGAAGCTAACTCGTTTGCTTCGCCTGCATTTGAAGCTATATCACTTATTTCGCAAGTATTTGAAGCAAAATAATTTGTGTCGCATGGATTTGAAGCTAAGCCTTGTACATCGCACTGATTTGAAGCTAAATCATGTGTTACGCTTGGATTTGAAGTTCACTCGTTTGTTTCGCCTGTAGTTGAAGCTATATCACATATATCGCAAGTATTTGAAGCTAAAGCATTTGTGTCGCATGGATGAGATGCTAAGCCTTCTTCTTCGCATTGATTTTAAGCTAAATCATGTGTTTCGCATGGATTTAAAGCTATCTCGTTTGTTTCGCATGCAGTTGAAACTATATCATGTATATCACAAGTATTTGAAGCTGAAGCATTTGTGTCGCATGAATATTAAGCTAAACCCTGTGTTTCGAATGAATTTGAAGCCAAACCATTTGTTTCGCATGGATTCGAAGACAAGACTTCTACTTCGCATTGATTTCAAGGTAAGTCATGTGTTTCACATGGATTTGAAGCTAACTTGTTTGTTTCGCCTGCATGTGAAGCTAAATCATGTATATCACAAGTAGTTGAAGCTATACCATTTGCTTCGCATGGATTTGAAGCTAGGCCATCTACTTCGCACTGATTTGAAGCTAAATCATGTGTTTCGCTTGGATTTGAAGATAACTCGTTTGTTTCTCATGCAGTTGAGGCTATATCACTTATATTCGCAAGTATTTGAAGCCAAATCATTCGTTTCGCATGGATTTGCAGCTAAGCATTCTACTTCGCATTGATTTGAACGTAAATCGTGATTTTCCATTGTGTGTGAAGCTAACTCGTTTGTTTCGCATGCAGTTCAAGCTAAATCGTGTATATCACAAGTATTAGAAGCCAAACCATTTGTTTCGCATTGATTAGAAACTAAGCCTTCTACTTGCCATTGATTTGAAGTTAAATCATGTGTTTCTCTTGGATTTGAAACTAACTCGTTTGTTTCGCATGTTCTTGAAGCTAAATCATGTTTATCACAAGTATTTGAAGCTAAACCATTTGTCTCGCATTGATTTGAAGCTATGTCTTCAACTTCGCATTTATTTGAAGATAAATCATGTGACTCGAGTGGATTTGAAGATCACTTGTTTGTTTCGCCTGCAATTGAATCTATATCACTTATATCGCAAGTATTTTAAGCTAAATCATTTTGTCGCATGGATTTTAAGCTAAGCATTTTACGTCGCACTGATTTTAAGCTAACTCGATTGTTTCGCCTGCATTTGAAGCTATATCACTTATAATCTCAATTATCTGAAGGTAAATCATTTCTTTCTCATGTATTTGAAACTAAGCCTTCTACTTCGCATTGATTTGACGCTAACTCGATTGTTTCGTCTGTATTTGAAGCTATATCCACTAATATCGCAAGTATTTGAAGCTAAATCATTTGTTTCCCATGTATTTGAAGCGAAGCCTTCTACTTCGCTTTGATTTGATGCTAAATCATGTGTTCCGCATGGATTTCAAGATAACTCGTTTGTCTCGCATGAAGTTGAAGCTAAATCATGAATATCACAAGTATTCGATGCTAAACCATTTGTTTCACATGGATTTAAAGCTATGCCTTCAAGTTCGCATTGATTTGAATCTAAATCATGTGTTTCGCATGGATTTCAAGATAACTCCTTTGTTTCGCATGAAGTTGAAGCTAAATCATGTATATCACAAGTATTTGATGCTAAACCATTTGTTTCGCATTGATTTGTAGCTAAGGTTTATACTTCGCATTGTTTTGATGTTAAATCATGTGTTTCCCTTGGGTGTGAGGCAAAACCGTTTGTTTCGCATGCAGCTGAAGCTAAATCACGTATATCACAAGTATTTGAAGCTAAGCCTTCTGCTTCGCATTGATTTGCAGCTAAATCATGTGTATCGCTTGGTTTTGAAGCTAACTCCTTCGTTTCGCATGCAGTTGAAGCTAAATCATGTATATCACAAGTATTTGAAGCTAAACCATTTGTTTTGCATGGATTTGAAGATAAGCATTCTACTTCGCATGGATTTGAAACTAACATGTTTGTTTCGCATGAAGTTGAAGCTAAATCATGTATATCACAAGTATATGATGCTAAACCATTTGTTTCGCATTGATTTGTAGCTAAGGTTTATACTTCGCATTGTTTTGATGTTAAATCATGTGTTTCCCTTGGGTGTGAGGCAAAACCGTTTGTTTCGCATGCAGCTGAATCTAAATCACGTATATCACAAGTATTTGAAGCTAAGCCTTCTGCTTCGCATTGATTTGCAGCTAAATCAAGTGTATCGCTTGGTTTTGAAGCTAACTCCTTCGTTTCGCATGCAGTTGAAGCTAAGTCATGTATAGCACACGTATTTGAAGCTAAACCATTTGGTTCGCATGGATTAGAAGATAAGCCTTCTACTTCGCATTGATTTGAAGCTAAATCATATGTTTCGCATGGATTTGAAGCTAACTCGTCTTTTTCGCATGCAGTTTAAGCTAAATCATGTATATCACAAGTATTTGAAGCTAAACCAATTGTTTCGCATGGATTTGAATATAAGCCTTCTACTTCGCATGAATTTGACGCTAACTCGTTTGTTTCGCCTGCATTTGAAGCTACATCACTTATATCAGCAATTATCTGAAGATAAATCATTTGTTTCTCATGTATTTGAAGATAAGCCTTATACTTCGTTTTGATTTGAAGCTAAATCATGTTTTTCGCATGGATTTGAAGCTAACTCGTTTGTTTCGCCTGCCTTTGAAGCTGAATCATGTGTTTCGCTTGGATTTGAAGCTAACTCATTTGTTTCGCCTGCATTTGAAGCTATATCACATAAACCGCAAGAATTTGAATCTAAATCATTTGTGTCGCATGGATTTGAAGCTAAGCCATCTACTTCGCATTGGTTTGAAGATAAATCATGTGTAGCGCATGGATTTGAAGCTAACTCGTTTGTTTCGCCTGCATTTGAAGCTAAATCATGTATATCGCAAGTATTTGACGCTAAACCATTTGTTTCGTATGGATTTGAAGATAAGCCTCCTACTTCGCATTAATTTGAAGCTAAATCATGTGTAGCGCATGGATTTGAAGCTAACTCGTTTGTTTCGCCTGCTTTTGAAGCTAAATCATATATATCACAAGTATTTAAAGCTAAACCATTTATTTCGCATTGATTTGAAGATATGCCTTCTACTTCGCACTGATTTGAAGCTAAGCCTTCTAATTCGCATTGATTTGAAGGTAAATCATGTGTTTCGCATGGATTTGAAGCTATCTTGTTTGTTTCGCATGCAGTTGAAGCTAAATCATGTTTATCACAAGTATTTGAATCTAAACCATTTGTTTCGCATGGATTTGAAGATAAGCATTCTACTTCGCATGGATTTGAAACTAACATGTTTGTTTCGCATGAAGTTGAAGCTAAATCATGTATATCACAAGTATATGATGCTAAACCATTTGTTTCGCATTGATTTGTAGCTAAGGTTTATACTTCGCATTGTTTTGATGTTAAATCATGTGTTTCCCTTGGGTGTGAGGCAAAACCGTTTGTTTCGCATGCAGCTGAAGCTAAATCACGTATATCACAAGTATTTGAAGCTAAGCCTTCTGCTTCGCATTGATTTGCAGCTAAATCATGTGTATCGCTTGGTTTTGAAGCTAACTCCTTCGTTTCGCATGCAGTTGAAGCTAAGTCATGTATAGCACACGTATTTGAAGCTAAACCATTTGGTTCGCATGGATTAGAAGATAAGCCTTCTACTTCGCATTGATTTGAAGCTAAATCATATGTTTCGCATGGATTTAAAGCTAACTCGTCTTTTTCGCATGCAGTTTAAGCTAAATCATGTCTATCACAAGTATTTGAAGCTAAACCAATTGTTTCGCATGGATTTGATTATAAGCCTTCTACTTCGCATAAATTTGACGCTAACTCGTTTGTTTCGCCTGCATTTGAAGCTACATCACTTATATCAGCAATTATCTGAAGATAAATCATTTGTTTCTCATGTATTTGAAGATAAGCCTTATACTTCGTTTTGATTTGAAGCTAAATCATGTTTTTCGCATGGATTTGAAGCTAACTCGTTTGTTTCGCCTGCCTTTGAAGCTGAATCATGTGTTTCGCTTGGATTTGAAGCTAACTCATTTGTTTCGCCTGCATTTGAAGCTATATCACATAAACCGCAAGAATTTGAATCTAAATCATTTGTGTCGCATGGATTTGAAGATAAGCCTCCTACTTCGCATTAATTTGAAGCTTACTCGATTGATTCGACTGCATTTGCATCTATATCACTCATATCGCAATTATCTGAAGATGAATCATTTGCTTCTCATGTATTTGATGCTAAGCCGTCCATTTCGCATTGATTTGAAGCTAAATCATGTGTTTCGCATGGATTTGAACCTTACTCGTTTGTTTCGACTGCATTTGAAACTAAATCATGTATATCACAAGTATTTGAAGCTAAACCATTTGTTTCGCATGGATTTGTAGATAAGCCTTCTACTTCGCATTGATTTGATGCTAAATCATGTGTTCCGCATGGATTTCAAGATAACTCGTTTGTCTCGCATGAAGTTGAAGCTAAATCATGAATATCACAAGTATTCGATGCTAAACCATTTGTTTCACATGGATTTAAAGCTATGCCTTCAAGTTCGCATTGATTTGAAGCTAAATCATGTTTTTCGCATGGATTTCAAGATAACTCCTTTGTTTCGCATGAAGTTGAAGCTAAATCATGTATATCACAAGTATTTGATGCTAAACCATTTGTTTCGCATTGATTAGAAACTAAGCCTTCTACTTGCCATTGATTTGAAGTTAAATCATGTGTTTCTCTTGGATTTGAAACTAACTCGTTTGTTTCGCATGTTCTTGAAGCTAAATCATGTTTATCACAAGTATTTGAAGCTAAACCATTTGTCTCGCATTGATTTGAAGCTATGTCTTCAACTTCGCATTTATTTGAAGATAAATCATGTGACTCGAGTGGATTTGAAGATCACTTGTTTGTTTCGCCTGCAATTGAATCTATATCACTTATATCGCAAGTATTTTAAGCTAAATCATTTTGTCGCATGGATTTTAAGCTAAGCATTTTACGTCGCACTGATTTTAAGCTAACTCGATTGTTTCGCCTGCATTTGAAGCTATATCACTTATAATCTCAATTATCTGAAGGTAAATCATTTCTTTCTCATGTATTTGAAACTAAGCCTTCTACTTCGCATTGATTTGACGCTAACTCGATTGTTTCGTCTGTATTTGAAGCTATATCCACTAATATCGCAAGTATTTGAAGCTAAATCATTTGTTTCCCATGTATTTGAAGCGAAGCCTTCTACTTCGCTTTGATTTGATGCTAAATCATGTGTTCCGCATGGATTTCAAGATAACTCGTTTGTCTCGCATGAAGTTGAAGCTAAATCATGAATATCACAAGTATTCGATGCTAAACCATTTGTTTCACATGGATTTAAAGCTATGCCTTCAAGTTCGCATTGATTTGAATCTAAATCATGTGTTTCGCATGGATTTCAAGATAACTCCTTTGTTTCGCATGAAGTTGAAGCTAAATCATGTATATCACAAGTATTTGATGCTAAACCATTTGTTTCGCATTGATTTGTAGCTAAGGTTTATACTTCGCATTGTTTTGATGTTAAATCATGTGTTTCCCTTGGGTGTGAGGCAAAACCGTTTGTTTCGCATGCAGCTGAAGCTAAATCACGTATATCACAAGTATTTGAAGCTAAGCCTTCTGCTTCGCATTGATTTGCAGCTAAATCATGTGTATCGCTTGGTTTTGAAGCTAACTCCTTCGTTTCGCATGCAGTTGAAGCTAAATCATGTATATCACAAGTATTTGAAGCTAAACCATTTGTTTTGCATGGATTTGAAGATAAGCATTCTACTTCGCATGGATTTGAAACTAACATGTTTGTTTCGCATGAAGTTGAAGCTAAATCATGTATATCACAAGTATATGATGCTAAACCATTTGTTTCGCATTGATTTGTAGCTAAGGTTTATACTTCGCATTGTTTTGATGTTAAATCATGTGTTTCCCTTGGGTGTGAGGCAAAACCGTTTGTTTCGCATGCAGCTGAATCTAAATCACGTATATCACAAGTATTTGAAGCTAAGCCTTCTGCTTCGCATTGATTTGCAGCTAAATCAAGTGTATCGCTTGGTTTTGAAGCTAACTCCTTCGTTTCGCATGCAGTTGAAGCTAAGTCATGTATAGCACACGTATTTGAAGCTAAACCATTTGGTTCGCATGGATTAGAAGATAAGCCTTCTACTTCGCATTGATTTGAAGCTAAATCATATGTTTCGCATGGATTTGAAGCTAACTCGTCTTTTTCGCATGCAGTTTAAGCTAAATCATGTATATCACAAGTATTTGAAGCTAAACCAATTGTTTCGCATGGATTTGAATATAAGCCTTCTACTTCGCATGAATTTGACGCTAACTCGTTTGTTTCGCCTGCATTTGAAGCTACATCACTTATATCAGCAATTATCTGAAGATAAATCATTTGTTTCTCATGTATTTGAAGATAAGCCTTATACTTCGTTTTGATTTGAAGCTAAATCATGTTTTTCGCATGGATTTGAAGCTAACTCGTTTGTTTCGCCTGCCTTTGAAGCTGAATCATGTGTTTCGCTTGGATTTGAAGCTAACTCATTTGTTTCGCCTGCATTTGAAGCTATATCACATAAACCGCAAGAATTTGAATCTAAATCATTTGTGTCGCATGGATTTGAAGCTAAGCCATCTACTTCGCATTGGTTTGAAGATAAATCATGTGTAGCGCATGGATTTGAAGCTAACTCGTTTGTTTCGCCTGCATTTGAAGCTAAATCATGTATATCGCAAGTATTTGACGCTAAACCATTTGTTTCGTATGGATTTGAAGATAAGCCTCCTACTTCGCATTAATTTGAAGCTAAATCATGTGTAGCGCATGGATTTGAAGCTAACTCGTTTGTTTCGCCTGCTTTTGAAGCTAAATCATATATATCACAAGTATTTAAAGCTAAACCATTTATTTCGCATTGATTTGAAGATATGCCTTCTACTTCGCACTGATTTGAAGCTAAGCCTTCTAATTCGCATTGATTTGAAGGTAAATCATGTGTTTCGCATGGATTTGAAGCTATCTTGTTTGTTTCGCATGCAGTTGAAGCTAAATCATGTTTATCACAAGTATTTGAATCTAAACCATTTGTTTCGCATGGATTTGAAGATAAGCATTCTACTTCGCATGGATTTGAAACTAACATGTTTGTTTCGCATGAAGTTGAAGCTAAATCATGTATATCACAAGTATATGATGCTAAACCATTTGTTTCGCATTGATTTGTAGCTAAGGTTTATACTTCGCATTGTTTTGATGTTAAATCATGTGTTTCCCTTGGGTGTGAGGCAAAACCGTTTGTTTCGCATGCAGCTGAAGCTAAATCACGTATATCACAAGTATTTGAAGCTAAGCCTTCTGCTTCGCATTGATTTGCAGCTAAATCATGTGTATCGCTTGGTTTTGAAGCTAACTCCTTCGTTTCGCATGCAGTTGAAGCTAAGTCATGTATAGCACACGTATTTGAAGCTAAACCATTTGGTTCGCATGGATTAGAAGATAAGCCTTCTACTTCGCATTGATTTGAAGCTAAATCATATGTTTCGCATGGATTTAAAGCTAACTCGTCTTTTTCGCATGCAGTTTAAGCTAAATCATGTCTATCACAAGTATTTGAAGCTAAACCAATTGTTTCGCATGGATTTGATTATAAGCCTTCTACTTCGCATAAATTTGACGCTAACTCGTTTGTTTCGCCTGCATTTGAAGCTACATCACTTATATCAGCAATTATCTGAAGATAAATCATTTGTTTCTCATGTATTTGAAGATAAGCCTTATACTTCGTTTTGATTTGAAGCTAAATCATGTTTTTCGCATGGATTTGAAGCTAACTCGTTTGTTTCGCCTGCCTTTGAAGCTGAATCATGTGTTTCGCTTGGATTTGAAGCTAACTCATTTGTTTCGCCTGCATTTGAAGCTATATCACATAAACCGCAAGAATTTGAATCTAAATCATTTGTGTCGCATGGATTTGAAGATAAGCCTCCTACTTCGCATTAATTTGAAGCTTACTCGATTGATTCGACTGCATTTGCATCTATATCACTCATATCGCAATTATCTGAAGATGAATCATTTGCTTCTCATGTATTTGATGCTAAGCCGTCCATTTCGCATTGATTTGAAGCTAAATCATGTGTTTCGCATGGATTTGAACCTTACTCGTTTGTTTCGACTGCATTTGAAACTAAATCATGTATATCACAAGTATTTGAAGCTAAACCATTTGTTTCGCATGGATTTGTAGATAAGCCTTCTACTTCGCATTGATTTGATGCTAAATCATGTGTTCCGCATGGATTTCAAGATAACTCGTTTGTCTCGCATGAAGTTGAAGCTAAATCATGAATATCACAAGTATTCGATGCTAAACCATTTGTTTCACATGGATTTAAAGCTATGCCTTCAAGTTCGCATTGATTTGAAGCTAAATCATGTTTTTCGCATGGATTTCAAGATAACTCCTTTGTTTCGCATGAAGTTGAAGCTAAATCATGTATATCACAAGTATTTGATGCTAAACCATTTGTTTCGCATTGATTTGTAGCTAAGGCTTATACTTCGCATTGTTTTGATGTTAAATCATGTGTTTCCCTTGGGTGTGAGGCAAAACCGATTGTTTCGCATGCAGCTGAAGCTAAATCACGTATATCACAAGTATTTGAAGCTAAGCCTTCTGCTTCGCATTGATTTGCAGCTAAATCATGTGTATCGCTTGGTTTTGAAGCTAACTCCTTCGTTTCGCATGCAGTTGAAGCTAAATCATGTATATCACAAGTATTTGAATCTAAACCATTTGTTTCGCTTGGATTTGAAGATAAGCATTCTACTTCGCATGGATTTGAAACTAACACGTTTGTTTCGCATGCAGCTAAAGCTATATCATGTATATCACAAGTACTTGAAGCTAAATCATTTGATTCCCATGTATTTGAAGCTAAGCCTTCTACTTCGCTTTGATTTGATGCTAAATCATGTGTTCCGCTTGGATTTCAAGATAACTCGTTTGTTTCGCCTGCATTTGAAGCTAAATCATGTATATCACAAGTATTTGAAGCAGAACCAGTTAATTCGCATTGATTGTAAGATAAGCCTCCTTCTTCGCATTGATTTGATGCAAAATCAAGTGTTTCTCTTGGATTTCTAGATCACTCGTTTGTTTCCACTGCATTTGGATCTATATTCCTTATATCGCAAGTATTTGAAGCTAAATCATTTGTTTCCCATGTATTTGAAGCTAAGCCTTCTACTCCGCATTGATTTGAAGTTAAATCATATGTAGCGCGTGGATTTGATGCTAACTCGTTTGTTTCGCCTGCATTTGAAATAAATCATGTATATCACAAGTATTTGAAGTTAAACCATTTGTTTCGCATGGATTTGATAATAAACCTTCTACTTCGCATTGATTTGAAGCTAAATCATGTGTTTCGCATGGGTTTCAAGATAACTCGTTTGTTTCGCATGCGGTTGAAGCTAAATCATGAATATCACAAGTATTTGATAAAAAACCATTTGTTCCGCATGGATTTAAAACTGTGCCTTCAAGTTCGCATTGATTTGAAGCTAAATCATGTGTTTCGCATGGATTTGAATCTAACATGTTTGTTTCGCATGCAGCTAAAGCTATATCATGTATGTCACAAAGTACTTGAAGCAAAATCATTTATCTCTCATGTATTTGAAGCTAAGCCTCCTACTTCGCATTGATTTGATGCTAAATTATGTGTTTCGCATGGATTTCAAGATAACTCGTTTATCTCGCATGCAGATACAGCTAAATCATGTATATCACAAGTATTTGAAGCTAAACCGTTTGTTTCGCATGGATTTAAAGCTATGCCTTCAAGTTCGCATTGATTTGTAGCTAAATCATGTGTTTCGCATGGATTTCAAGATAACTCCTTTGTTTCGCATGAAGTTGAAGCTAAATCATGTATATCACAAGTGTTTGATGCTAAACCATTTGTTTCGCATTGATTTGAAGCTAAGGCTTATACTTCGCATTCTTTTGTTGTTAAATCATGTGTTTCCCTTGGGTGTGAAGCAAAATCATTTGTTTCGCAAGCAGCTGAAACTAAATCACTTATATCACAAGTATTTGAAGCTAAACCATTTGATACGCATTGATTTGAAACCAAGCCTCCTATTTCGCATTAATTTTAAGCTAATTCATGTGTTTCGCTGGCATTTGAAGCTAAGACTTCTACTTCGCATTGATTTGAAACTAAATCATGTGTTTCGCATGGATTTGAAGCTAACTTGTTTGTTTCGCATGCAGTTGAAGCTAAATCATGTATATCAGAAGTATTTGAATCTAAACCATTTGTTTCGCATGGATTTGAAGATAAAGCTTTTACTTCGCATTGATTTGAAGTTAAATCATGTGTTTCTCTTTGATTTGAAGCTAACTCGTTTGTTTCGCATGCAGTTGAAGCTAAATCATGTATATCACAAGTACCTGAATATAAACCATCTGTTTCGCATGAATAGTAAGCTAAACTATGTGTTTCGCATGAATTTGAAGCTAAATGATGTGTTTCGCTTGGTTTTGAAGCTAACTCCTTTGTTTCGCCTGCATTTGAAGATAAATCATGTATAGCACAAGTATTTGAAGCTAAGGCTTCTACTTCGCATTGATTTGCAGCTAAATCATGTGTTTCGCTTGGTTTTCAAGCTAACTCGTTCGTTTCGCATGCAGTTGAATCTAAATCATGTATATCACAAGTATTTGAAGCTAAACCAATTGTTTCGCATGTATTTGAAGATAAGCCTTCTACTTCTCATTGATTTGACGCTAACTCGATTGTTTCGTTTGCATTTGAAGCTATATCCACTAATATCGCAAGTATTTGAAGCTAAATCATTTGTTTCCCATGTATTTGAAGAGATGCTTTCTACTTCGCTTTGATTTGATGCTAAATCAAGTGTTCCACATGGATTTCAAGATAACTCGTTTGTTTCGCCTGCATTTGAAGTTAAATCATGTATATCACAAGTATTTGAAGCTAAATCATTTGTTTCGCATGGATTTGAAGATAAGCATCCTACTTCGCATTAATTTGATGCTAACTCGATTGATTCGACTGCATTTGAATCTATATCACTTATATCGCATTTATATGAAGATAAATCATTTGCTTCTCATGTATTTGAAGCTATGCCGTCTATTTCGCATTGATTTGAAGTTAAATCATATGTTTCGCAAGGATTTGAAGCTATCTCGTTTTCTTCGCCTGTATTTGAAGGTAATTCATGTATATCATAAGTATTTGAAGCTAAACCATTCGCTTCGCATGGATTTGAAGCAGATCCTTCAACTTCGCATTGATTTGAAGATAAATCATGTATTTCGCATGGATTTGCAGCTAATTCATGTATATCACAAGTATTTGAAGCTGAACCATATGTTTTGCGTGAATATTAAGCTAAACCATGTGTTTCGAACGTATTTGGAGCTGAATTATGTGTTTCGCTTGCATTTGAAGGTAATTCGTTTGTTTCGCATGCAGTTGAAGCTAAATCATGTATATCACAAGTATTTGATGCTAAACCATTTGTTTCGCATTGATTTGTAGCTAAGGCTTATACTTCGCATTGTTTTGATGTTAAATCATGTGTTTCCCTTGGGTGTGAGGCAAAACCGATTGTTTCGCATGCAGCTGAAGCTAAATCACGTATATCACAAGTATTTGAAGCTAAGCCTTCTGCTTCGCATTGATTTGCAGCTAAATCATGTGTATCGCTTGGTTTTGAAGCTAACTCCTTCGTTTCGCATGCAGTTGAAGCTAAATCATGTATATCACAAGTATTTGAATCTAAACCATTTGTTTCGCTTGGATTTGAAGATAAGCATTCTACTTCGCATGGATTTGAAACTAACACTTTTGTTTCGCATGCAGCTAAAGCTATATCATGTATATCACAAGTACTTGAAGCTAAATCATTTGATTCCCATGTATTTGAAGCTAAGCCTTTTACTTCGCTTTGATTTGATGCTAAATCATGTGTTCCGCTTGGATTTCAAGATAACTCGTTTGTTTCGCCTGCATTTGAAGCTAAATCATGTATATCACAAGTATTTGAAGCAGAACCAGTTAATTCGCATTGATTGTAAGATAAGCCTCCTTCTTCGCATTGATTTGATGCAAAATCAAGTGTTTCTCTTGGATTTCTAGATCACTCGTTTGTTTCCACTGCATTTGGATCTATATTCCTTATATCGCAAGTATTTGAAGCTAAATCATTTGTTTCCCATGTATTTGAAGCTAAGCCTTCTACTCCGCATTGATTTGAAGTTAAATCATATGTAGCGCGTGGATTTGATGCTAACTCGTTTGTTTCGCCTGCATTTGAAATAAATCATGTATATCACAAGTATTTGAAGTTAAACCATTTGTTTCGCATGGATTTGATAATAAGCCTTCTACTTCGCATTGATTTGAAGCTAACTCATTTGTTTCGCCTGCATTTGAAGCTATATCACATATATGGCAAGTATTTGAAGCTAAATCATTTGTTTCCCACGTATTTGAAGCTAAGCCTTCTACTTCGCATTGGTTTGAAGATAAATCATGTGTAGCGCATGGATTTGAAGCTAACTCGTTTGTTTCGCCTGCATTTGAAGCTAAATCATGTATATCACAAGTATTTGACGCTAAACCATTTGTTTCGGATGGATTTGAAGATAAGCCTTATACATCGTTTTGATTTGAAGCTAAATCATGTTTTTCGCATGGATTTGAAGCTAACTCGTTTGTTTCGCCTGCCTTTGAAGCTGAATCATGTGTTTCGCTTGGGTTTGAAGCTGACTCATTTGTTTCGACTGCATTTGAAGCTATATCACATATATCGCAAGAATTTGAGCTAAATCATTTATGTCGCATGTATTTGAAGCTAAGCCATCTACTTCGCATTGGTTTGAAGATAAATCATGTGTAGCGCATGGATTTGAAGCTAACTCGTTTGTTTCGCCTGCATTTCAAGCTAAAACACGTATATCACAAGTATTTGAATCTAAACCATTTGTTTCGCATGGATTTGAAGATAAGCCTTCTACTTCGCTTTGATTTGATGCTAAATCGTGTGCTCCGCATGGTTTTCAAGATAACTCGTTTGTTTCGCATGCAGTTGAAGCTAAATCATGAATATCACAAGTATTCAATGCTAACCCATTTGTTTCGCATGGAGTTAAAGCTAAGGCTCATACTTCGCATTGTTTTGATGTTAAATCATGTGTTTCCCTTGGGTGTGAAGCAAAACCGTTTGTTTCGCATGCAGCTGAAGCTAAATCACGTATACCACAAGTATTTGAAGCTAAACCATTTGTTTCGCATGGATTAGCAGCTGAGCATTCTACTTCGCATTGATTTGAACCTAAATCGTGATTTTCCATTGTGTGTGAAGCTAACTCGTTTGTTTCGCATGCAGTTCAAGCTAAATCGTGTATATCACAAGTATTAGAAGCCAAACCATTTGTTTCGCATTGATTAGAAACTAAGCCTTCTACTTGCCATTGATTTTAAGTTAAATCATGTGTTTCTCTTGGATTTGAAACTAACTCGTTTGTTTCGCATGTTCTTGAAGCGAAATCATGTTTATCACAAGTATTTGAAGCTAAACCATTTGTCTCGCATTGATTTGAAGCTATGTCTTCAACTTCGCATTTATTTGAAGATAAATCATGTGACTCGAGTGGATTTGAAGATCACTTGTTTGTTTCGCCTGCAATTGAATCTATATCACTTATATCGCAAGTATTTTAAGCTAAATCATTTTGTCGCATGGATTTTAAGCTAAGCATTTTACGTCGCACTGATTTGAAGCTAACTCGATTGTTTCGCCTGCATTTGAAGCTATATCACTTATAATCTCAATTATCTGAAGGTAAATCATTTCTTTCTCATGTATTTGAAACTAAGCCTTCTACTTCGCAGTGATTTGACGCTAACTCGATTGTTTCGTCTGCATTTGAAGCTATATCCACTAATATCGCAAGTATTTGAAGCTAAATCATTTGTTTCCCATGTATTTGAAGCGAAGCCTTCTACTTCGCTTTGATTTGATGCTAACTCATGTGTTCCGCATGGATTTCAAGATAACTCGTTTGTCTCGCATGAAGTTGAAGCTAAATCATGAATATCACAAGTATTCGATGCTAAACCATTTGTTTCACATGGATTTAAAGCTATGCCTTCAAGTTCGCATTGATTTGAAGCTAAATCATGTGTTTCGCATGGATTTCAAGATAACTCCTTTGTTTCGCATGAAGTTGAAGCTAAATCATGTATATCACAAGTATTTGATGCTAAACCATTTGTTTCGCATTGATTTGTAGCTAAGGTTTATACTTCGCATTGTTTTGATGTTAAATCATGTGTTTCCCTTGGGTGTGAGGCAAAACCGTTTGTTTCGCATGCAGCTGAAGCTAAATCACGTATATCACAAGTATTTGAAGCTAAGCCTTCTGCTTCGCATTGATTTGCAGCTAAATCATGTGTATCGCTTGGTTTTGAAGCTAACTCCTTCGTTTCGCATGCAGTTGAAGCTAAATCATGTATATCACAAGTATTTGAAGCTAAACCATTTGTTTTGCATGGATTTGAAGATAAGCCTTCTACTTCGCATTGATTTGAAGCTAAATCATGTGTAGCGCATGGATTTGAAGCTAACTCGTTTGTTTCGCCTGCTTTTGAAGCTAAATCATATATATCACAAGTATTTAAAGCTAAACCATTTATTTCGCATTGATTTGAAGATATGCCTTCTACTTCGCACTGATTTGAAGCTAAGCCTTCTAATTCGCATTGATTTGAAGGTAAATCATGTGTTTCGCATGGATTTGAAGCTATCTTGTTTGTTTCGCATGCAGTTGAAGCTAAATCATGTTTATCACAAGTATTTGAATCTAAACCATTTGTTTCGCATGGATTTGAAGATAAGCATTCTACTTCGCATGGATTTGAAACTAACATGTTTGTTTCGCATGAAGTTGAAGCTAAATCATGTATATCACAAGTATTTGAAGCTAAGCCTTCTGCTTCGCATTGATTTGCAGCTAAATCATGTGTATCGCTTGGTTTTGAAGCTAACTCCTTCGTTTCGCATGCAGTTGAAGCTAAGTCATGTATAGCACACGTATTTGAAGCTAAACCATTTGGTTCGCATGGATTAGAAGATAAGCCTTCTACTTCGCATTGATTTGAAGCTAAATCATATGTTTCGCATGGATTTAAAGCTAACTCGTCTTTTTCGCATGCAGTTTAAGCTAAATCATGTCTATCACAAGTATTTGAAGCTAAACCAATTGTTTCGCATGGATTTGATTATAAGCCTTCTACTTCGCATAAATTTGACGCTAACTCGTTTGTTTCGCCTGCATTTGAAGCTACATCACTTATATCAGCAATTATCTGAAGATAATTCATTTGTTTCTCATGTATTTGAAGATAAGCCTTATACTTCGTTTTGATTTGAAGCTAAATCATGTTTTTCGCATGGATTTGAAGCTAACTCGTTTGTTTCGCCTGCCTTTGAAGCTGAATCATGTGTTTCGCTTGGATTTGAAGCTAACTCATTTGTTTCGCCTGCATTTGAAGCTATATCACATAAACCGCAAGAATTTGAATCTAAATCATTTGTGTCGCATGGATTTGAAGCTAAGCCATCTACTTCGCATTGGTTTGAAGATAAATCATGTGTAGCGCATGGATTTGAAGCTAACTCGTTTGTTTCGCCTGCATTTGAAGCTAAATCATGTATATCACAAGTATTTGACGCTAAACCATTTGTTTCGTATGGATTTGAAGATAAGCCTCCTACTTCGCATTAATTTGAAGCTTACTCGATTGATTCGACTGCATTTGCATCTATATCACTTATATCGCAATTATCTGAAGATGAATCATTTGCTTCTCATGTATTTGATGCTAAGCCGTCCATTTCGCATTGATTTGAAGCTAAATCATGTGTTTCGCATGGATTTGAACCTTACTCGTTTGTTTCGACTGCATTTGAAACTAAATCATGTATATCACAAGTATTTGAAGCTAAACCATTTGTTTCGCATGGATTTGTAGATAAGCCTTCTACTTCGCATTGATTTGATGCTAAATCATGTGTTCCGCATGGATTTCAAGATAACTCGTTTGTCTCGCATGAAGTTGAAGCTAAATCATGTATATCACAAGTATTTGATGCTAAACCATTTGTTTCGCATTGATTTGTAGCTAAGGCTTATACTTCGCATTGTTTTGATGTTAAATCATGTGTTTCCCTTGGGTGTGAGGCAAAACCGATTGTTTCGCATGCAGCTGAAGCTAAATCACGTATATCACAAGTATTTGAAGCTAAGCCTTCTGCTTCGCATTGATTTGCAGCTAAATCATGTGTATCGCTTGGTTTTGAAGCTAACTCCTTCGTTTCGCATGCAGTTGAAGCTAAATCATGTATATCACAAGTATTTGAATCTAAACCATTTGTTTCGCTTGGATTTGAAGATAAGCATTCTACTTCGCATGGATTTGAAACTAACACGTTTGTTTCGCATGCAGCTAAAGCTATATCATGTATATCACAAGTACTTGAAGCTAAATCATTTGATTCCCATGTATTTGAAGCTAAGCCTTCTACTTCGCTTTGATTTGATGCTAAATCATGTGTTCCGCTTGGATTTGAAGATAACTCGTTTGTTTCGCCTGCATTTGAAGCTAAATCATGTATATCACAAGTATTTGAAGCAGAACCAGTTAATTCGCATTGATTGTAAGATAAGCCTCCTTCTTCGCATTGATTTGATGCAAAATCAAGTGTTTCTCTTGGATTTCTAGATCACTCGTTTGTTTCCACTGCATTTGGATCTATATTCCTTATATCGCAAGTATTTGAAGCTAAATCATTTGTTTCCCATGTATTTGAAGCTAAGCCTTCTACTCCGCATTGATTTGAAGTTAAATCATATGTAGCGCGTGGATTTGATGCTAACTCGTTTGTTTCGCCTGCATTTGAAATAAATCATGTATATCACAAGTATTTGAAGTTAAACCATTTGTTTCGCATGGATTTGATAATAAGCCTTCTACTTCGCATTGATTTGAAGCTAACTCATTTGTTTCGCCTGCATTTGAAGCTATATCACATATATGGCAAGTATTTGAAGCTAAATCATTTGTTTCCCACGTATTTGAAGTTAAGCCTTCTACTTCGCATTGGTTTGAAGATAAATCATGTGTAGCGCATGGATTTGAAGCTAACTCGTTTGTTTCGCCTGCATTTGAAGCTAAATCATGTATATCACAAGTATTTGACGCTAAACCATTTGTTTCGGATGGATTTGAAGATAAGCCTTATACATCGTTTTGATTTGAAGCTATATCATGTTTTTCGCGGGGTTTTGAAGCTAACTCGTTTGTTTCGCCTGCCTTTGAAGCTGAATCATGTGTTTCGCTTGGGTTTGAAGCTGACTCATTTGTTTCGACTGCATTTGAAGCTATATCACATATATCGCAAGAATTTGAGCTAAATCATTTATGTCGCATGTATTTGAAGCTAAGCCATCTACTTCGCATTGGTTTGAAGATAAATCATGTGTAGCGCATGGATTTGGAGCTAACTCGCTTGTTTCGCCTGCATTTCAAGCTAAAACACGTATATCACAAGTATTTGAATCTAAACCATTTGTTTCGCATGGATTTGAAGATAAGCCTTCTACTTCGCATTGATTTGAAGCTAACTCGATTGTTTCGTCTGCATTTGAAGCAATATCCACTAACATCGCAAGTATTTGATGCTAAACCATTTGTTTCGCATGGATTTAAAGCTATGCCTTCAAGTTCGCATTGATTTGAAGCTAAATCATGTGTTTCGCATGGGTTTCAAGATAACTCGTTTGTTTCGCATGCGGTTGAAGCTAAATCATGAATATCACAAGTATTTGATGCAAAACCATTTGTTCCGCATGGATTTAAAACTATGCCTTCAAGTTCGCATTGATTTGAAGCTAAATCATGTGTTTCGCATGGATTTGAAACTAACATGTTTGTTTCGCATGCAGCTAAAGCTATATCATGTATGTCACAAAGTACTTGGAGCAAAATCATTTATCTCTCATGTATTTGAAGCTAAGCCTCCTACTTCGCATTGATTTGATGCTAAATTATGTGTTTCGCATGGATTTCAAGATAACTCGTTTATCTCGCATGCAGATACAGCTAAATCATGTATATCACAAGTATTTGAAGCTAAACCGTTTGTTTCGCATGGATTTAAAGCTATGCCTTCAAGTTCGCATTGATTTGAAGCTAAATCATGTGTTTCGCATGGATTTCAAGATAACTCCTTTGTTTCGCATGAAGTTGAAGCTAAATCATGTATATCACAAGTATTTGATGCTAAACCATTTGTTTCGCATTGATTTGAAGCTAAGGCTTATACTTCGCATTCTTTTGTTGTTAAATCATGTGTTTCCCTTGGGTGTGAAGCAAAATCATTTGTTTCGCAAGCAGCTGAAACTAAATCACTTATATCATAAGTATTTGAAGCTAAACCATTTGATACGCATTGATTTGAAACCAAGCCTCCTATTTCGCATTAATTTTAAGCTAATTCATGTGTTTCGCTGGCATTTGAAGCTAAGACTTCTACTTCGCATTGATTTGAAACTAAATCATGTGTTTCGCATGGATTTGAAGCTAACTTGTTTGTTTCGCATGCAGTTGAAGCTAAATCATGTATATCAGAAGTATTTGAATCTAAACCATTTGTTTCGCATGGATTTGAAGATAAAGCTTTTACTTCGCATTGATTTGAAGTTAAATCATGTGTTTCTCTTTGATTTGAAGCTAACTCGTTTGTTTCGCATGCAGTTGAAGCTAAATCATGTATATCACAAGTACCTGAATATAAACCATCTGTTTCGCATGAATAGTAAGCTAAACTATGTGTTTCGCATGAATTTGAAGCTAAATGATGTGTTTCGCTTGGTTTTGAAGCTAACTCCTTTGTTTCGCCTGCATTTGAAGCTATATCCACTAATATCGCAAGTATTTGAAGCTAAATAATTTGTTTCCCATGTATTTGAAGAGATGCTTTCTACTTCGCTTTGATTTGATGCTAAATCAAGTGTTCCTCATGGATTTCAAGATAACTCGTTTGTTTCGCCTGCATTTGAAGTTAAATCATGTATATCACAAGTATTTGAAGCTAAATCATTTGTTTCGCATGGATTTGAAGATAAGCATCCTACTTCGCATTAATTTGATGCTAACTCGATTGATTCGACTGCATTTGAATCTATATCACTTATATCGCAATTATCTGAAGATAATTCATTTGCTTCTCATGTATTTGAAGCTATGCCGTCTATTTCGCATTGATTTGAAGTTAAATCATATGTTTCGCAAGGATTTGAAGCTAACTCGTTTTCTTCGCCTGTATTTGAAGGTAATTCATGTATATCATAAGTATTTGAAGCTAAACCATTCGCTTCGCATGGATTTGAAGCAGATCCTTCAACTTCGCATTGATTTGAAGATAAATCATGTGTTTCGCATGGATTTGCAGCTAATTCATGTATATCACAAGTATTTGAAGCTGAACCATATGTTTTGCGTGAATATTAAGCTAAACCATGTGTTTCGAACGTATTTGGAGCTGAATTATGTGTTTCGCTTGCATTGGAAGCTAATTCGTTTGTTTCGCATGCAGTTGAAGCTAAATCATGTATTAAACAAGAATTTGAAGCAAAACCATCTGTTTCGCGTGGAATTGAAGCTAAGCCTTCCACGTCGCATTGATTTGAAGCTAAATCATGTGTTTCGCTTGGATTTAAAGCTAACTCGTTTGTTTCGCATGCAGTTGAAGATATATCATGTATATCACAAGTATTTGAAGCTAAACCATTTATTTCGCATTGATTTGAAGATATGCCTTCTACTTCGCACTGATTTGAAGCTAAGCCTTCTAATTCGCATTGATTTGAAGGTAAATCATGTGTTTCGCATGGATTTGAAGCTATCTTGTTTATTTCGCATGCAGTTGAAGCTAAATCATGTTTATCACAAGTATTTGAATCTAAACCATTTGTTTCGCATGGATTTGAAGATAAGCATTCTACTTCGCATGGATTTGAAACTAACATGTTTGTTTCGCATGAAGTTGAAGCTAAATCATGTATATCACAAGTATTTGAAGCTAAGCCTTCTGCTTCGCATTGATTTGCAGCTAAATCATGTGTATCGCTTGGTTTTGAAGCTAACTCCTTCGTTTCGCATGCAGTTGAAGCTAAGTCATGTATAGCACACGTATTTGAAGCTAAACCATTTGGTTCGCATGGATTAGAAGATAAGCCTTCTACTTCGCATTGATTTGAAGCTAAATCATATGTTTCGCATGGATTTGAAGCTAACTCGTTTGTTTCGCCTGCCTTTGAAGCTGAATCATGTGTTTCGCTTGGATTTGAAGCTAACTCATTTGTTTCGCCTGCATTTGAAGCTATATCACATAAACCGCAAGAATTTGAATCTAAATCATTTGTGTCGCATGGATTTGAAGCTAAGCCATCTACTTCGCATTGGTTTGAAGATAAATCATGTGTAGCGCATGGATTTGAAGCTAACTCGTTTGTTTCGCCTGCATTTGAAGCTAAATCATGTATATCACAAGTATTTGACGCTAAACCATTTGTTTCGTATGGATTTGAAGATAAGCCTCCTACTTCGCATTAATTTGAAGCTTACTCGATTGATTCGACTGCATTTGCATCTATATCACTTATATCGCAATTATCTGAAGATGAATCATTTGCTTCTCATGTATTTGATGCTAAGCCGTCCATTTCGCATTGATTTGAAGCTAAATCATGTGTTTCGCATGGATTTGAACCTTACTCGTTTGTTTCGACTGCATTTGAAACTAAATCATGTATATCACAAGTATTTGAAGCTAATCCATTTGTTTCGCATGGATTTGTAGATAAGCCTTCTACTTCGCATTGATTTGATGCTAAATCATGTGTTCCGCATGGATTTCAAGATAACTCGTTTGTCTCGCATGAAGTTGAAGCTAAATCATGAATATCACATGTATTCGATGCTAAACTATTTGTTTCACATGGATTTAAAGCTATGCCTTCAAGTTCGCATTGATTTGAAGCTAAATCATGTTTTTCGCATGGATTTCAAGATAACTCCTTTGTTTCGCATGAAGTTGAAGCTAAATCATGTATATCACAAGTATTTGATGCTAAACCATTTGTTTCGCATTGATTTGTAGCTAAGGCTTATACTTCGCATTGTTTTGATGTTAAATCATGTATTTCCCTTGGGTGTGAGGCAAAACCGATTGTTTCGCATGCAGCTGAAGCTAAATCACGTATATCACAAGTATTTGAAGCTAAGCCTTCTGCTTCGCATTGATTTGCAGCTAAATCATGTGTATCGCTTGGTTTTGAAGCTAACTCCTTCGTTTCGCATGCAGTTGAAGCTAAATCATGTATATCACAAGTATTTGAATCTAAACCATTTGTTTCGCTTGGATTTGAAGATAAGCATTCTACTTCGCATGGATTTGAAACTAACACGTTTGTTTCGCATGCAGCTAAAGCTATATCATGTATATCACAAGTACTTGAAGCTAAATCATTTGATTCCCATGTATTTGAAGCTAAGCCTTCTACTTCGCTTTGATTTGATGCTAAATCATGTGTTCCGCTTGGATTTGAAGATAACTCGTTTGTTTCGCCTGCATTTGAAGCTAAATCATGTATATCACAAGTATTTGAAGCAGAACCAGTTAATTCGCATTGATTGTAAGATAAGCCTCCTTCTTCGCATTGATTTGATGCAAAATCAAGTGTTTCTCTTGGATTTCTAGATCACTCGTTTGTTTCCACTGCATTTGGATCTATATTCCTTATATCGCAAGTATTTGAAGCTAAATCATTTGTTTCCCATGTATTTGAAGCTAAGCCTTCTACTCCGCATTGATTTGAAGTTAAATCATATGTAGCGCGTGGATTTGATGCTAACTCGTTTGTTTCGCCTGCATTTGAAATAAATCATGTATATCACAAGTATTTGAAGTTAAACCATTTGTTTCGCATGGATTTGATAATAAGCCTTCTACTTCGCATTGATTTGAAGCTAAATCATGTGTTTCGCATGGGTTTCAAGATAACTCGTTTGTTTCGCATGCGGTTGAAGCTAAATCATGAATATCACAAGTATTTGATGCAAAACCATTTGTTCCGCATGGATTTAAAACTATGCCTTCAAGTTCGCATTGATTTGAAGCTAAATCATGTGTTTCGCATGGATTTGAAACTAACATGTTTGTTTCGCATGCAGCTAAAGCTATATCATGTATGTCACAAAGTACTTGGAGCAAAATCATTTATCTCTCATGTATTTGAAGCTAAGCCTCCTACTTCGCATTGATTTGATGCTAAATTATGTGTTTCGCATGGATTTCAAGATAACTCGTTTATCTCGCATGCAGATACAGCTAAATCATGTATATCACAAGTATTTGAAGCTAAACCGTTTGTTTCGCATGGATTTAAAGCTATGCCTTCAAGTTCGCATTGATTTGAAGCTAAATCATGTGTTTCGCATGGATTTCAAGATAACTCCTTTGTTTCGCATGAAGTTGAAGCTAAATCATGTATATCACAAGTATTTGATGCTAAACCATTTGTTTCGCATTGATTTGAAGCTAAGGCTTATACTTCGCATTCTTTTGTTGTTAAATCATGTGTTTCCCTTGGGTGTGAAGCAAAATCATTTGTTTCGCAAGCAGCTGAAACTAAATCACTTATATCACAAGTATTTGAAGCTAAACCATTTGATACGCATTGATTTGAAACCAAGCCTCCTATTTCGCATTAATTTTAAGCTAATTCATGTGTTTCGCTGGCATTTGAAGCTAAGACTTCTACTTCGCATTGATTTGAAACTAAATCATGTGTTTCGCATGGATTTGAAGCTAACTTGTTTGTTTCGCATGCAGTTGAAGCTAAATCATGTATATCAGAAGTATTTGAATCTAAACCATTTGTTTCGCATGGATTTGAAGATAAAGCTTTTACTTCGCATTGATTTGAAGTTAAATCATGTGTTTCTCTTTGATTTGAAGCTAACTCGTTTGTTTCGCATGCAGTTGAAGCTAAATCATGTATATCACAAGTACCTGAATATAAACCATCTGTTTCGCATGAATAGTAAGCTAAACTATGTGTTTCGCATGAATTTGAAGATAAATGATGTGTTTCGCTTGGTTTTGAAGCTAACTCCTTTGTTTCGCCTGCATTTGAAGCTATATCCACTAATATCGCAAGTATTTGAAGCTAAATAATTTGTTTCCCATGTATTTGAAGAGATGCTTTCTACTTCGCTTTGATTTGATGCTAAATCAAGTGTTCCTCATGGATTTCAAGATAACTCGTTTGTTTCGCCTGCATTTGAAGTTAAATCATGTATATCACAAGTATTTGAAGCTAAATCATTTGTTTCGCATGGATTTGAAGATAAGCATCCTACTTCGCATTAATTTGATGCTAACTCGATTGATTCGACTGCATTTGAATCTATATCACTTATATCGCAATTATCTGAAGATAATTCATTTGCTTCTCATGTATTTGAAGCTATGCCGTCTATTTCGCATTGATTTGAAGTTAAATCATATGTTTCGCAAGGATTTGAAGCTAACTCGTTTTCTTCGCCTGTATTTGAAGGTAATTCATGTATATCATAAGTATTTGAAGCTAAACCATTCGCTTCGCATGGATTTGAAGCAGATCCTTCAACTTCGCATTGATTTGAAGATAAATCATGTGTTTCGCATGGATTTGCAGCTAATTCATGTATATCACAAGTATTTGAAGCTGAACCATATGTTTTGCGTGAATATTAAGCTAAACCATGTGTTTCGAACGTATTTGGAGCTGAATTATGTGTTTCGCTTGCATTGGAAGCTAATTCGTTTGTTTCGCATGCAGTTGAAGCTAAATCATGTATTAAACAAGAATTTGAAGCAAAACCATCTGTTTCGCGTGGAATTGAAGCTAAGCCTTCCACGTCGCATTGATTTGAAGCTAAATCATGTGTTTCGCTTGGATTTAAAGCTAACTCGTTTGTTTCGCATGCAGTTGAAGATATATCATGTATATCACAAGTATTTGAAGCTAAACCATTTATTTCGCATTGATTTGAAGATATGCCTTCTACTTCGCACTGATTTGAAGCTAAGCCTTCTAATTCGCATTGATTTGAAGGTAAATCATGTGTTTCGCATGGATTTGAAGCTATCTTGTTTATTTCGCATGCAGTTGAAGCTAAATCATGTTTATCACAAGTATTTGAATCTAAACCATTTGTTTCGCATGGATTTGAAGATAAGCATTCTACTTCGCATGGATTTGAAACTAACATGTTTGTTTCGCATGAAGTTGAAGCTAAATCATGTATATCACAAGTATTTGAAGCTAAGCCTTCTGCTTCGCATTGATTTGCAGCTAAATCATGTGTATCGCTTGGTTTTGAAGCTAACTCCTTCGTTTCGCATGCAGTTGAAGCTAAGTCATGTATAGCACACGTATTTGAAGCTAAACCATTTGGTTCGCATGGATTAGAAGATAAGCCTTCTACTTCGCATTGATTTGAAGCTAAATCATATGTTTCGCATGGATTTGAAGCTAACTCGTTTGTTTCGCCTGCCTTTGAAGCTGAATCATGTGTTTCGCTTGGATTTGAAGCTAACTCATTTGTTTCGCCTGCATTTGAAGCTATATCACATAAACCGCAAGAATTTGAATCTAAATCATTTGTGTCGCATGGATTTGAAGCTAAGCCATCTACTTCGCATTGGTTTGAAGATAAATCATGTGTAGCGCATGGATTTGAAGCTAACTCGTTTGTTTCGCCTGCATTTGAAGCTAAATCATGTATATCACAAGTATTTGACGCTAAACCATTTGTTTCGTATGGATTTGAAGATAAGCCTCCTACTTCGCATTAATTTGAAGCTTACTCGATTGATTCGACTGCATTTGCATCTATATCACTTATATCGCAATTATCTGAAGATGAATCATTTGCTTCTCATGTATTTGATGCTAAGCCGTCCATTTCGCATTGATTTGAAGCTAAATCATGTGTTTCGCATGGATTTGAACCTTACTCGTTTGTTTCGACTGCATTTGAAACTAAATCATGTATATCACAAGTATTTGAAGCTAAACCATTTGTTTCGCATGGATTTGTAGATAAGCCTTCTACTTCGCATTGATTTGATGCTAAATCATGTGTTCCGCATGGATTTCAAGATAACTCGTTTGTCTCGCATGAAGTTGAAGCTAAATCATGAATATCACAAGTATTCGATGCTAAACTATTTGTTTCACATGGATTTAAAGCTATGCCTTCAAGTTCGCATTGATTTGAAGCTAAATCATGTTTTTCGCATGGATTTCAAGATAACTCCTTTGTTTCGCATGAAGTTGAAGCTAAATCATGTATATCACAAGTATTTGATGCTAAACCATTTGTTTCGCATTGATTTGTAGCTAAGGCTTATACTTCGCATTGTTTTGATGTTAAATCATGTGTTTCCCTTGGGTGTGAGGCAAAACCGATTGTTTCGCATGCAGCTGAAGCTAAATCACGTATATCACAAGTATTTGAAGCTAAGCCTTCTGCTTCGCATTGATTTGCAGCTAAATCATGTGTATCGCTTGGTTTTGAAGCTAACTCCTTCGTTTCGCATGCAGTTGAAGCTAAATCATGTATATCACAAGTATTTGAATCTAAACCATTTGTTTCGCTTGGATTTGAAGATAAGCATTCTACTTCGCATGGATTTGAAACTAACACGTTTGTTTCGCATGCAGCTAAAGCTATATCATGTATATCACAAGTACTTGAAGCTAAATCATTTGATTCCCATGTATTTGAAGCTAAGCCTTCTACTTCGCTTTGATTTGATGCTAAATCATGTGTTCCGCTTGGATTTGAAGATAACTCGTTTGTTTCGCCTGCATTTGAAGCTAAATCATGTATATCACAAGTATTTGAAGCAGAACCAGTTAATTCGCATTGATTGTAAGATAAGCCTCCTTCTTCGCATTGATTTGATGCAAAATCAAGTGTTTCTCTTGGATTTCTAGATCACTCGTTTGTTTCCACTGCATTTGGATCTATATTCCTTATATCGCAAGTATTTGAAGCTAAATCATTTGTTTCCCATGTATTTGAAGCTAAGCCTTCTACTCCGCATTGATTTGAAGTTAAATCATATGTAGCGCGTGGATTTGATGCTAACTCGTTTGTTTCGCCTGCATTTGAAATAAATCATGTATATCACAAGTATTTGAAGTTAAACCATTTGTTTCGCATGGATTTGATAATAAGCCTTCTACTTCGCATTGATTTGAAGCTAAATCATGTGTTTCGCATGGGTTTCAAGATAACTCGTTTGTTTCGCATGCGGTTGAAGCTAAATCATGAATATCACAAGTATTTGATGCAAAACCATTTGTTCCGCATGGATTTAAAACTATGCCTTCAAGTTCGCATTGATTTGAAGCTAAATCATGTGTTTCGCATGGATTTGAAACTAACATGTTTGTTTCGCATGCAGCTAAAGCTATATCATGTATGTCACAAAGTACTTGGAGCAAAATCATTTATCTCTCATGTATTTGAAGCTAAGCCTCCTACTTCGCATTGATTTGATGCTAAATTATGTGTTTCGCATGGATTTCAAGATAACTCGTTTATCTCGCATGCAGATACAGCTAAATCATGTATATCACAAGTATTTGAAGCTAAACCGTTTGTTTCGCATGGATTTAAAGCTATGCCTTCAAGTTCGCATTGATTTGAAGCTAAATCATGTGTTTCGCATGGATTTCAAGATAACTCCTTTGTTTCGCATGAAGTTGAAGCTAAATCATGTATATCACAAGTATTTGATGCTAAACCATTTGTTTCGCATTGATTTGAAGCTAAGGCTTATACTTCGCATTCTTTTGTTGTTAAATCATGTGTTTCCCTTGGGTGTGAAGCAAAATCATTTGTTTCGCAAGCAGCTGAAACTAAATCACTTATATCACAAGTATTTGAAGCTAAACCAATTGATACGCATTGATTTGAAACCAAGCCTCCTATTTCGCATTAATTTTAAGCTAATTCATGTGTTTCGCTGGCATTTGAAGCTAAGACTTCTACTTCGCATTGATTTGAAACTAAATCATGTGTTTCGCATGGATTTGAAGCTAACTTGTTTGTTTCGCATGCAGTTGAAGCTAAATCATGTATATCAGAAGTATTTGAATCTAAACCATTTGTTTCGCATGGATTTGAAGATAAAGCTTTTACTTCGCATTGATTTGAAGTTAAATCATGTGTTTCTCTTTGATTTGAAGCTAACTCGTTTGTTTCGCATGCAGTTGAAGCTAAATCATGTATATCACAAGTACCTGAATATAAACCATCTGTTTCGCATGAATAGTAAGCTAAACTATGTGTTTCGCATGAATTTGAAGCTAAATGATGTGTTTCGCTTGGTTTTGAAGCTAACTCCTTTGTTTCGCCTGCATTTGAAGCTATATCCACTAATATCGCAAGTATTTGAAGCTAAATAATTTGTTTCCCATGTATTTGAAGAGATGCTTTCTACTTCGCTTTGATTTGATGCTAAATCAAGTGTTCCTCATGGATTTCAAGATAACTCGTTTGTTTCGCCTGCATTTGAAGTTAAATCATGTATATCACAAGTATTTGAAGCTAAATCATTTGTTTCGCATGGATTTGAAGATAAGCATCCTACTTCGCATTAATTTGATGCTAACTCGATTGATTCGACTGCATTTGAATCTATATCACTTATATCGCAATTATCTGAAGATAATTCATTTGCTTCTCATGTATTTGAAGCTATGCCGTCTATTTCGCATTGATTTGAAGTTAAATCATATGTTTCGCAAGGATTTGAAGCTAACTCGTTTTCTTCGCCTGTATTTGAAGGTAATTCATGTATATCATAAGTATTTGAAGCTAAACCATTCGCTTCGCATGGATTTGAAGCAGATCCTTCAACTTCGCATTGATTTGAAGATAAATCATGTGTTTCGCATGGATTTGCAGCTAATTCATGTATATCACAAGTATTTGAAGCTGAACCATATGTTTTGCGTGAATATTAAGCTAAACCATGTGTTTCGAACGTATTTGGAGCTGAATTATGTGTTTCGCTTGCATTGGAAGCTAATTCGTTTGTTTCGCATGCAGTTGAAGCTAAATCATGTATTAAACAAGAATTTGAAGCAAAACCATCTGTTTCGCGTGGAATTGAAGCTAAGCCTTCTACTTCGCATTGATTTGCAGCTAAATCATGTGTTTCGCTGGGTTTTCAAGCTAACTCGTTCGTTTCGCATGCAGTTGAATCTAAATCATGTATATCACAAGTATTTGAAGCTAAACCAATTGTTTCGCATGTATTTGAAGATAAGCCTTCTACTTCTCTTTGATTTGACGCTAACTCGATTGTTTCGTTTGCATTTGAAGCTATATCCACTAATATCGCAAGTATTTGAAGCTAAATCATTTGTTTCCCATGTATTTGAAGAGATGCTTTCTACTTCGCTTTGATTTGATGCTAAATCAAGTGTTCCACATGGATTTCAAGATAACTCGTTTGTTTCGCATGCATTTGAAGCTATATCATGAATATCACAAGTATTCGATGCTAAACCATTTGTTTCGCATGGATTTAAAGCTAAGGCTTATACTCCGTATTGTTTTGATGTTAAATCATGTGTTTCCCTTGGGTGTGAATCAAAACCGTTTGTTTCGCATGCAGTTGAAGCTAAATCATGTTTATCACAAGTATTTGAATCTAAACCATTTGTTTCGCATGGATTTGAAGATAAGCCTTCTACTTCGCATTGATTTGAAGCTAACTCGATTGTTTCGCCTGCATTTGAAGCTATATCACTTATATCGCAATTATCTGAAGATAAATCATTTGTTTCTCATGTATTTGAAGATAAGCCTTGTACTTCGCATTGTTTTGAAGACAAATCATGTGCTTCGCATGGATTTCAAGATAACTCCTTTGTTTCGTATGAAGTTGAAGCTAAATCATGTATATCACAAGTATTTGAAGCTAAACCATTTGATACGCATTGATTTGAAACCAAGCCTCCTATTTCACATTAATTTTAAGCTAATTCATGTGTTTCGCTGGCATTTGAAGCTAAGACTTCTACTTCGCATTGATTTGAAACTAAATCATGTGTTTCGCATGGATTTGAAGCTAACTTGTTTGTTTCGCATGCAGTTGAAGCTAAATCATGTTTATCAGAAGTATTTGAATCTAAAACATTTGTTTCGCATGGATTTGAAGATAAGGCTTTTACTTCGCATTGATTTGAAGCTAACTCGATTGTTTCGTCTGCATTTGAAGCTACATCACTTATATCGCAATTATCTGAAGATAAATCATTTGTTTCTCATGTATTTGAAGATAAGCCTTATACTTTGTGTTGATTTGAAGCTAATTCGTTTGTTTCGCATGCAGTTGAAGCTAAATCATGTATATCACAAGTATTTGAAGCTAAACCATTTGTTTCGGATTGATTTGAAGCTAAGCCTTCTACTTCGCATTGATTTAAATCTAAATCGTGTGTATGGCATGCATTTGAAGCTAACTCGTTTGTTTCGCCTGCATTTGAAGTTGAATCGTGTATATCACAAGTATTTGATGCTAAATAATTTGTTTCGCATGGATTTGAAGATAAGCCTCCTACTTCGCATTAATTTGATGCTAACTTGATTGATTCGACTGCATTTGAATCTATATCACTTATATAGCAATTATCTGAAGATAAATCATTTGCTTTTCATGTATTTGAAGCTAAGCCGTCTATTTCGCATTGATTTGAAGTTAAATCATATGTTTCGCAAGGATTTGAAGCTAACTCGATTTCTTCGTCTGTATTTGAAGATAATTCATGTATATCACAAGTAGTTGAAGCTATACCATTTGCTTCGCATGGATTTGAAGCTAGGCCATCTACTTCGCACTGATTTGAAGCTAAATCATGTGTTTCGCTTGGATTTGAAGATAACTCGTTTGTTTCTCATGCAGTTGAGGCTATATCATTTATATTCGCAAGTATTTGAAGCCAAATCATTCGTTTCGCATGGATTTGCAGCTAAGCATTCTACTTCGCATTGATTTGAATGTAAATCGTGATTTTCCATTGTGTGTGAAGCTAACTCGTTTGTTTCGCATGCAGTTCAAGCTAAATCGTGTATATCACAAGTATTAGAAGCCAAACCATTTGTTTCGCATTGATTAGAAACTAAGCCTTCTACTTGCCATTGATTTGAAGTTAAATCATGTGTTTCTCTTGGATTTGAAACTAACTCGTTTGTTTCGCATGTTCTTGAAGCTAAATCATGTTTATCACAAGTATTTGAAGCTAAACCATTTGTCTCGCATTGATTTGAAGCTATGTCTTCAACTTCGCATTGATTTGAAGATAAATCATGTGACTCGAGTGGATTTGAAGATCACTTGTTTGTTTCGCCTGCAATTGAATCTATATCACTTATATCGCAAGTATTTTAAGCTAAATCATTTTGTCGCATGGATTTTAAGCTAAGCATTTTACGTCGCACTGATTTGAAGCTAAATCATGTGTTTCGCATGGATGTGAAACTAAGCCTTCTCCTTCGCATTCATTTGAATCTAAATCATGTATTTCGCTTGGATTTGTAGCTAAGCCATCTACTTCGCAGTGATTTGAATCTAAATCATGTATTTCGCTTGGATTTGAAGCTAACTAGATTGTTGCGCATGCAGTTGAACCTATATCATGTATATCACAAGTATCTGAAGCTGCACCATTTGTTTCGCATGAATATTAAGCTAAACCATGTGTTCCGCATGAATTTGAAGCTATATCATTTGTTTTGCATGGATTTGAAGCTAACTCGTTTTTTTCGACTGCATTTGAAGCCATATCACCTATACTCGCAAGTATTTGAATCTAAACCATTCGTTTCGCATGGATTTGAAGCTAAGCCTTCCACTTCGCATGAATTTGTAGCCAAATCGTGTGTTTCGCTTCGATTTGAAGCTAACTCGTTTGTTTCGCAATGCAGTTGAAGCTAAATCATGTATATCACAAGTATTTGAAGCTAAACTATTTGTTTCGCATGAATTTGAAGCTAAGCCTTCTACTTCGCATTGATTTGAAGATAAATCATGTGTTTCGCATGGATTTGAAGCTAACACGTTTGTTTCACATGCAGTTGAAGCTAAATCATGTATATCAGAAGTACTTGAAGCTAAATCATTCGTATCGCATGGATCTGAAGCTAAACCTTCTACTTTGCATTGATTTGAAGCTAAATCATGTGTTTCGCATGGATTTGAAGATAACTAGTTTCTTTAGTATGCAGTTGAAGCAAAATCATGCATATCACAAGTATTTGAAGATAAACCATTTGTTTCGCATGGATTCGAAGATAAGCCTTCTACTTCGCATTGATTTGAAGCTAAATCATGTGTTTCGAACAGATTTGAAGCTAACTCGTTTGCTTCGCATGCAGTTGAAGCTAAATCATGCATATCACCGGTATTTGAAGCCACACCATTTGTTTCGCGTGGATTCGAAGATAAGGCTTCTACTTCGCATTGATTTGAAGCTAAATCATTAGTTTCACATGGATTTGAGGTTAACTCGTTTGTTTCGCTTGCATTTGAAGCTATATCAATTATTTCGCAGGTATATAAAGCTAAATAACTTGTGTCGCATCGATTTGATGCTAAGCCATCTACTTCGCATTGATTTGAATCTAAATCATGTGATTCGCATGGATTTGAAGATAACTCGTTTCTTTCGCATGCAGTTGAAGCTAAATCACGTATATCTCAAGTACTTGAAGCTAAATCATTCGTATCGCATGGATCTGAAGCTAAACCTTCTACTTCGCATTGATATGAAGCTATATCACTAATATTCGCAAGTATATGCAGCTACATCATTCGTTTCACATGGATTTGTAGCAAAGACTTCTACTTCGCATTGATTTGAAGCTAAATCATGTGTTTCGCTTGAATTTGAAGCAAACTTATTTGTTTCGCATGCAGTTGAAGCTAAATGATGTGTATTACAAGTATTTGAAGCTATATCATTTGTTTTTGCATGGATTTGGAAGCTAACTCGTTTTTTTCGACTGCATTTGAAGCCATATCACCTATACTCGCAAGTATTTGAATCTAAACCATTCGTTTCGCATGGATTTGAAGCTAAGCCTTCCACTTCGCATGAATTTGTAGCCAAATCGTGTGTTTCGCTTCGATTTGAAGCAAACTCGTTTGTTTCGCAATGCAGTTGAAGCTAAATCATGTATATCACAAGTATTTGAAGCTAAACCATTTGTTTCTCATGTATTTGAAGCTAAGCTTTCTACTTCGCATTGATTTGAAGCTAAATCATGTGTTTCACTTGGATTTGAAGCTAACTCGTCTGTTTCGCCTGCAGTTGAAGGTGAATCATGTATATCACAAGTATTTGAATCTAAACCGTTTGATTCGCATGGATTTGAAGATAAGCCTTCTACTTCGCATTGATTTGCAGCTAAATCATGTGTTTCGCTTGGTTTTGAAGTTAACTCGTTTGTTTCGCATGCAGTTGAAGCTAAATCATGTTTATCACAAGTATCTGATTATAAACCATTTGTTTCGCATGAATATTAAGCTAAACCATGTGTTTCGCATGAATTTCAAGCTAAATGATGTGTTTCGCTTGGTTTTGAAGCTAACTCTTTTTTTTCGCCTGCATTTGAAGATAAATCATGTATAGCACAAGTATTTGAAGCTAAACCATTTGTTGCGCGTGGATTTGAAGAAAAGCCTTCTACTTCGCATTGATTTGAAGCTAACTGGATTGTTTCGCCTGCATTTGAAGCTTTATCAATTATATCGCAATTATCTGAAGATAAATCATTTGTTTCTCATGTATTTGAAGCTAAGCCTTCCACTTCGCATTGATTTGAACCTAAATAATGTGTTTCGCTTGGATTTGAAGGTAAAGCGTTTGTTTCGCATGCAGTTGAAGCTAAATCATGTATATCACAAGTATTTGAAGCTAAACCATTTGTTTCTCAAGTATTAGAAGCTACGCGTTCCAATTCGCATTGATTTGAAGATCACTCGATTGTTTCGGCTGCATATGAAGCTATATCACTTATATCGCAATTATCTGAAGATAAATCATTTGTTTCTCATGTATTTGGAGATAAGCCTTCTACTTCGCATTGATTTGATGCTAAATCATATGTTTCGCATGGATTTGAAACTAACTCGTTTGTTTCATCTTCATTTGAAGCTGTTTCATTTATATCACAAGTATTTTGAAGCTAAACCATTTGTTTCTCAAGTATTAGAAGCTACCCGTTCCAATTCGCATGGATTTGAAGCTAACTCGTTTGTTTCACCTGCATTTGAAGCTGAATCATGTATATCACAAGAATTTGAAGCTAAACCATTTGTCTCGCATGAATTTGAAGCTAAGCGTTCTACTTCGCATTGATTTGAATCTAAATCATGTGTTTCGCTTGGTTTTGAAGCTAACTCGTTTGTTTCGCATTCAGTTGAAGCTGAATCATGTATATCACAAGTATTTGAAGCTAAACCATTTCTTTCGCATGAATTTGAAGCAAAGCCTCCTACTTCGCATTAATTTGAAGCTAACTCGATTGATTCGTCTGCATTTGAAGCTATATCAATTATATCGCAATTATCTGAAGATAAATCATTTGTTTCTCATGTATTTGAAGCTAAGCCTTCCACTTCGCATTGATTTGAACCTAAATAATGTGTTTCGCTTGAATTTGAAGGGTAAAGCGTTTGTTTCGCATGCAGTTGAAGCTAAATCATGTATATCACAAGTATTTGAAGCTAAACCATTTGTTTCTCAAGTATTAGAAGCTACGCGTTCCAATTCGCATTGATTTGAAGATCACTCGATTGTTTCGCCTGCATATGAAGCTATATCACTTATATCGCAATTATCTGAAGATAAACCATTTGCTTCTCATGTATTTGAAGCTAAGCCGTCTATTTCGTATTGATTTGAAGCTAAATCATGTGTTTCGCATGGATTTGAAGCTAACTCGTTTGTTTCACCTGCATTTGAAGCTGAATCATGTATATCACAAGAATTTGAAGCTAAACCGTTTGTCTCGCATGAATTTGAAGCTAAGCGTTCTACTTCGCATTGATTTGAATCTAAATCATGTGTTTCGCTTGGTTTTGAAGCTAACTCGTTTGTTTCGCATTCAGTTGAAGCTGAATCATGTATATCACAAGTATTTGAAGCTAAACCATTTCTTTCGCATGAATTTGAAGCAAAGCCTACTACTTCGCATTAATTTGAAGCTAACTCGATTGATTCGACTGCATTTGAATCTATATCACTTATATTGCAATTATATGAAGATAAACCATTTGTGTCGGATGGATTTGAAGATAAGCCTCCTACTTCCATTGATTTAAATCTAAATCGTGTGTATGGCATGGATATGAAGATAACTCTTTTGTTTCGCCTGCATTTGAAGATAAGTCATGTATATCACAAGTATTTGAAGCTCAACCGTTTGATTCGCATGGATTTGAAGCTAACCCTTCCATTTCGCATTGATTTGCAGCTAAATCATGTGTTTCGCTTGATTTTGAAGCAAACTCGTTTTTTCGCATGCAGTTGAAGCTGAATCATGTATATCACAAGTATTTGAAGCTAAACCATTTCTTTCGCATGAATTTGAAGCTAAGCCTTCTACTTCGCATTGATTTGAAGCTAACTCGATTGTTTCGCCTGCATTTGAAGCTGAATCATGTATATCACAAGCATTTGAAGCTAAACCATTTGTTTCGCATGAATTTGAAGCTAAGCCTTCTACTTGGCATTGATTTGAATCTAAATCATGTGTTTCGCTTGGTTTTGAAGCTAACTCGTCTGTTTCGCATGCAGTTGAAGGTGAATCATGTATATCACAAGTATTTGAATCTAAACCGTTTGATTCGCATGGATTTGAAGATAAGCCTTCTACTTCGCATTGATTTGCAGCTAAATCATGTGTTTCGCTTGGTTTTGAAGTTAACTCGTTTGTTTCGCATGCAGTTGAAGCTAAATCATGTTTATCACAAGTATCTGATTATAAACCATTTGTTTCGCATGAATATTAAGCTAAACCATGTGTTTTCGCATGAATTTCAAGCTAAATGATGTGTTTCGCTTGGTTTTGAAGCTAACTCTTTTTTTTCGCCTGCATTTGAAGATAAATCATGTATAGCACAAGTATTTGAAGCTAAACCATTTGTTGCGCGTGGATTTGAAGAAAAGCCTTCTACTTCGCATTGATTTGAAGCTAACTGGATTGTTTCGCCTGCATTTGAAGCTATATCAATTATATCGCAATTATCTGAAGATAAATCATTTGTTTCTCATGTATTTGAAGCTAAGCCTTCCACTTCGCATTGATTTGAACCTAAATAATGTTTTTCGCTTGGATTTGAAGGTAAAGCGTTTGTTTCGCATGCAGTTGAAGCTAAATCATGTATATCACAAGTATTTGAAGCTAAACCATTTGTTTCTCAAGTATTAGAAGCTACGCGTTCCAATTCGCATTGATTTGAAGATCACTCGATTGTTTCGCCTGCATATGAAGCTATATCACTTATATCGCAATTATCTGAAGATAAATCATTTGTTTCTCATGTATTTGGAGATAAGCCTTCTACTTCGCATTGATTTGATGCTAAATCATATGTTTCGCATGGATTTGAAACTAACTCGTTTGTTTCATCTTCATTTGAAGCTGTTTCATTTATATCACAAGTATTTGAAGCTAAACCATTTGTTTCTCAAGTATTAGAAGCTACCCGTTCCAATTCGCATGGATTTGAAGCTAACTCGTTTGTTTCACCTTGCATTTGAAGCTGAATCATGTATATCACAAGAATTTGAAGCTAAACCATTTGTCTCGCATGAATTTGAAGCTAAGCGTTCTACTTCGCATTGATTTGAATCTAAATCATGTGTTTCGCTTGGTTTTGAAGCTAACTCGTTTGTTTCGCATTCAGTTGAAGCTGAATCATGTATATCACAAGTATTTGAAGCTAAACCATTTCTTTCGCATGAATTTGAAGCAAAGCCTCCTACTTCGCATTAATTTGAAGCTAACTCGATTGATTCGTCTGCATTTGAAGCTATATCAATTATATCGCAATTATCTGAAGATAAATCATTTGTTTCTCATGTATTTGAAGCTAAGCCTTCCACTTCGCATTGATTTGAACCTAAATAATGTGTTTCGCTTGAATTTGAAGGTAAAGCGTTTGTTTCGCATGCAGTTGAAGCTAAATCATGTATATCACAAGTATTTGAAGCTAAACCATTTGTTTCTCAAGTATTAGAAGCTACGCGTTCCAATTCGCATTGATTTGAAGATCACTCGATTGTTTCGCCTGCATATGAAGCTATATCACTTATATCGCAATTATCTGAAGATAAACCATTTGCTTCTCATGTATTTGAAGCTAAGCCGTCTATTTCGTATTGATTGAAGCTAAATCATGTGTTTCGCATGGATTTGAAGCTAACTCGTTTGTTTCACCTGCATTTGAAGCTGAATCATGTATATCACAAGAATTTGAAGCTAAACCGTTTGTCTCGCATGAATTTGAAGCTAAGCGTTCTACTTCGCATTGATTTGAATCTAAATCATGTGTTTCGCTTGGTTTTGAAGCTAACTCGTTTGTTTCGCATTCAGTTGAAGCTGAATCATGTATATCACATGTATTTGAAGCTAAACCATTTCTTTCGCATGAATTTGAAGCAAAGCCTACTACTTCGCATTAATTTGAAGCTAACTCGATTGATTCGACTGCATTTGAATCTATATCACTTATATTGCAATTATATGAAGATAAACCATTTGTGTCGGATGGATTTGAAGATAAGCCTCCTACTTCCCATTGATTTAAATCTAAATCGTGTGTATGGCATGGATATGAAGATAACTCTTTTGTTTCGCCTGCATTTGAAGATAAGTCATGTATATCACAAGTATTTGAAGCTCAACCGTTTGATTCGCATGGATTTGAAGCTAACCCTTCCATTTCGCATTGATTTGCAGCTAAATCATGTGTTTCGCTTGATTTTGAAGCAAACTCGTTTTTTCGCATGCAGTTGAAGCTGAATCATGTATATCACAAGTATTTGAAGCTAAACCATTTCTTTCGCATGAATTTGAAGCTAAGCCTTCTACTTCGCATTGATTTGAAGCTAACTCGATTGTTTCGCCTGCATTTGAAGCTGAATCATGTATATCACAAGCATTTGAAGCTAAACCATTTGTTTCGCATGAATTTGAAGCTAAGCCTTCTACTTGGCATTGATTTGAATCTAAATCATGTGTTTCGCTTGGTTTTGAAGCTAACTCGTCTGTTTCGCATGCAGTTGAAGGTGAATCATGTATATCACAAGTATTTGAATCTAAACCGTTTGATTCGCATGGATTTGAAGATAAGCCTTCTACTTCGCATTGATTTGCAGCTAAATCATGTGTTTCGCTTGGTTTTGAAGTTAACTCGTTTGTTTCGCATGCAGTTGAAGCTAAATCATGTTTATCACAAGTATCTGATTATAAACCATTTGTTTCGCATGAATATTAAGCTAAACCATGTGTTTCGCATGAATTTCAAGCTAAATGATGTGTTTCGCTTGGTTTTGAAGCTAACTCTTTTTTTTTCGCCTGCATTTGAAGATAAATCATGTATAGCACAAGTATTTGAAGCTAAACCATTTGTTGCGCGTGGATTTGAAGAAAAGCCTTCTACTTCGCATTGATTTGAAGCTAACTGGATTGTTTCGCCTGCATTTGAAGCTATATCAATTATATCGCAATTATCTGAAGATAAATCATTTGTTTCTCATGTATTTGAAGCTAAGCCTTCCACTTCGCATTGATTTGAACCTAAATAATGTGTTTCGCTTGGATTTGAAGGTAAAGCGTTTGTTTCGCATGCAGTTGAAGCTAAATCATGTATATCACAAGTATTTGAAGCTAAACCATTTGTTTCTCAAGTATTAGAAGCTACGCGTTCCAATTCGCATTGATTTGAAGATCACTCGATTGTTTCGCCTGCATATGAAGCTATATCACTTATATCGCAATTATCTGAAGATAAATCATTTGTTTCTCATGTATTTGGAGATAAGCCTTCTACTTCGCATTGATTTGATGCTAAATCATATGTTTCGCATGGATTTGAAACTAACTCGTTTGTTTCATCTTCATTTGAAGCTGTTTCATTTATATCACAAGTATTTGAAGCTAAACCATTTGTTTCTCAAGTATTAGAAGCTACCCGTTCCAATTCGCATGGATTTGAAGCTAACTGGTTTGTTTCACCTTCATTTGAAGCTGAATCATGTATATCACAAGAATTTGAAGCTAAACCATTTGTCTCGCATGAATTTGAAGCTAAGCGTTCTACTTCGCATTGATTTGAATCTAAATCATGTGTTTCGCTTGGTTTTGAAGCTAACTCGTTTGTTTCGCATTCAGTTGAAGCTGAATCATGTATATCACAAGTATTTGAAGCTAAACCATTTCTTTCGCATGAATTTGAAGCAAAGCCTCCTACTTCGCATTAATTTGAAGCTAACTCGATTGATTCGACTGCATTTGAAGCTATATCAATTATATCGCAATTATCTGAAGATAAATCATTTGTTTCTCATGTATTTGAAGCTAAGCCTTCCACTTCGCATTGATTTGAACCTAAATAATGTGTTTCGCTTGAATTTGAAGGTAAAGCGTTTGTTTCGCATGCAGTTGAAGCTAAATCATGTATATCACAAGTATTTGAAGCTAAACCATTTGTTTCTCAAGTATTAGAAGCTACGCGTTCCAATTCGCATTGATTTGAAGATCACTCGATTCTTTCGCCTGCACATGAAGCTATATCACTTATATCGCAATTATCTGAAGATAAATCATTTGTTTCTCATGTATTTGGAGATAAGCCTTCTACTTCGCATTGATTTGATGCTAAATCATATGTTTCGCATGGATTTGAAACTAACTCGTTTGTTTCATCTTCATTTGAAGCTGTTTCATTTATATCGCAAGTATTTGAAGATAAACCATTTGTGTCGGATGGATTTGAAGATAAGCCTCCTACTTCCCATTGATTTAAATCTAAATCGTGTGTATGGCATGGATATGAAGCTAACTCTTTTCTTTCGCCTGCATTTGAAGATAAGTCATGTATATCACAAGTATTTGAAGCTCAACCGTTTGATTCGCATGGATTTGAAGCTAACCCTTCCACTTCGCATTGATTTGCAGCTAAATCATGTGTTTCGCTTGATTTTGAAGCAAACTCGTTTTTTCGCATGCAGTTGAAGCTGAATCATGTATATCACAAGTATTTGAAGCTAAACCATTTCTTTCGCATGAATTTGAAGCTAAGCCTTCTACTTCGCATTGATTTGAAGCTAACTCGATTGTTTCGCCTGCATTTGAAGCTGAATCATGTATATCACAAGCATTTGAAGCTAAACCATTTGTTTCGCATGGATTTGAAGCTAAGTCTTCTACATCGGATTGATTTGAAGCTAAGTCTTCTACTTCGCATTGATTTGATGTTAAATCATATGTTTCGCATGGATTTGAAACTAACTCGTTTGTTTCGTCTTCATTTGAAGCTGTTTCATTTATATCGTAAGTATTTGAACGTAAACCATTTGTTTCGCATGGATTTGAAGCTAACTCTTTTGTTTCGACTGCATTTGAAGATAAATCATGTATATCACAAGTATTTGAAGCTAAACCATTTGTTTCTCAAGTATTAGAAGCTACGCGTTCCAATTCGCATTGATTTGAAGATCACTCGATTGTTTCGCCTGCATATGAAGCTATATCACTTATATCGCAATTATCTGAAGATAAATCATTTGTTTCTCATGTATTTGGAGATAAGCCTTCTACTTCGCATTGATTTGATGCTAAATCATATGTTTCGCATGGATTTGAAACTAACTCGTTTGTTTCATCTTCATTTGAAGCTGTTTCATTTATATCGCAAGTATTTGAAGCTAAACCATTTGTGTCGGATGGATTTGAAGGTAAGCCTTCTACTTCGCATTGATTTGAAGTTAAATCATGTGTTTCTCTTTGATTTGAAGCTAACTCGTTTGTTTCGCATGCAGTTGAAGCTAAATCATGTATATAACAAGTACCTGAATATAAACCATCTGTTTCGCATGAATAGTAAGCTAAACCATGTGTTTCGCATGAATTTGAAGCTAAATGATGTGTTTCGCTTGGTTTTGAAGCTAACTCTTTTGTTTCGCCTGCATTTGAAGATAAATCATGTATAGCACAAGTATTTGAAGCTAAACCATTTGTTTCGCGTGGATTTGAAGATAAGCCTTCTACTTCGCATGGATTTGAAGCTAACCCTTCCACTTCGCATTGATTTGCAGCTAAATCTTGTGTTTCGCTTGGTTTTGATGCTCACTCGTTTGTTTCGCCTGCGTTTGATGCTATATCACTTATATCGCAAGTATATGAAGCTAAATAATTTGTGTCGCATGGATTTGAAGATAAGCCTACCACTTCGCCTTGATTCGAAGCTAAATCATGTGTTTCCCTTGTATTTGAAGCTAACTCGTTTGTTTCGTCTGCATTTGAAGCTATATCACTTATATCGCAATTATCTGAAGATAAATCATTTGTTTCTCATGTATTTGAAGCCAAGCCTTCTACTGCGCATTGATTCGAAGCTAAATCATGTGCATCGCATGGATTTGAATCTATCTCGTTGGTGTCGCATGCAGTTGAAGCTCAATCATGTATATCACAAGTATTTGATGCTAAACCATTTGTTTCGCAATGATTTGAAGCTACGTCTTCTACTTCGCATTGAATTGATGTTAAATCATGTGTTTCCCTTGGGTGTGATGCAAAAACGTTTGCTTCGCATGCAGTTGAAGCTAAATCATGTATATCACAAGTATTTGTAGCTAAACCATTTGATTCGCATGGATTTGAAGCTAAGCCCACTACTTCGCATTGATTTGCAGCCAAAGCATGTGTTTCGCATGGACTTGAACCTCACTCGTTTTTGTGGCATGCAGTTGAAGCTAAATCATGTATATCACAAGTATTTGAAACTAAACCATTTGTTTCGCATGGATTTGAAAATAAGCCTCTACTTCGCATTGATTTGAAGCTAAACCATTTGTTTCGCATGGATTTGAGGCTAAATCTTCTACTTGGCATTCATTTGAAGCTAAATCATGTGTTTCGCATGGATTTGAAGCTAACTCGTTTGCTTCACATGCAGTAGAAGCTAAATCATGTATATCGCAATTATTTGAAGCTAAACCATTTTTATCGGAAAGATTTTGAAGCTAAACCATGTGATTTGCAAGAATTTGAAGCTAAATCATGTGTTTCGCTTGGATATGAAACCAACTCGTTAGTTTCGCATGCAGTTGAAGCTAAATCATGTATATCATAAGTATTTGAAGCTAAACAATTTGTTTCGCATTGATGTGAAGCTAAGCCTTCTACTTCGCATTGATTTAAAGGTAAATCATGTGATTCGCTTGGATTTGAAGCTAACTCGTTTGTTTCGCATGCAGTTGAAGCTAAATCATGTATATCACAAGTAGTTGAAGCTAAACCATGTGTTTCGCATGAATTTGAAGCTAAATCATGTGTTTCGCATGGATTTGAGGCCAAATCGTTTGTTTCGTCTGCATTTGAAGCTATATCACTTATATCGCAATTATCTGAAGATAAATCATTTGTTTCTCATGTATTGGAAGCCAAGCCTTCTACTGCGCATTGATTCGAAGCTAAATCATGTGCATCGCATGGATTTGAATCTATCTCGTTGGTGTCGCATGCAGTTGAAGCTAAATCATGTATATCACAAGTATTTGATGCTAAATCATTTGTTTCGCAATGATTTGAAGCTACGTCTTCTACTTCGCATTGAATTGATGTTAAATCATGCGTTTCCCTTGGGTGTGATGCAAAATCGTTTGTTTCGCATGCAGCTGAAGCTAAATCATGTATATCACAAGTATTTGAAGCTATACCATTAGATTCGAATGCATTTGAAACCAAGCCTTCTACTTCGCATGAATTTGAAGCTAAATAATGTGTTTCGCTGGGATTTGAAGCTAAGCTTTCTACTTCGCATTGACTTGAAACTAAATCATGTGTTTCGCTTGGATTTGAAGATAACTCGTTTGTTTCGCATGCAGTTGAAGCTAAATCATGTATATCACAAGTATTTGTAGCTAAACCATTTGATTCGCATGGATTTGAAGCTAAGCCCTCTACTTCGCATTGATTTGCAGCTAAAGCATGTGTTTCGCATGGACTTGAACCTCACTCGATTTTTTGGCATGCAGTTGAAGCTAAATCATGTATATCACAAGTATTTGAAACTAAACCATTTGTTTCGCATGGATTTGAAGATAAGCCTTTTACTTCGCATTGATTTGAAGCTAAACCACTTGTTTCGCATGGATTTGATGCTAAATCTTCTACTTGGCATTCATTTGAAGCTAAATCATGTGTTTCGCATGGATTTCAAGCTAACTCGTTTGCTTCACATGCAGTAGAAGCTAAATCATGTATATCACAATTATTTGAAGCTAAACCATTTTTATCGGAAAGATTTTGAAGCTAAACCATGTGATTTGCAAGAATTTGAAGCTAAATCATGTGTTTCGCTTGCATATGAAACCAACTCGTTAGTTTCGCATGCAGCTGAAGCTAAATCATGTATATCATAAGTATTTGAAGCTAAACCATTTGTTTCGCATGGATTTGATGCTAAATCTTCTACTTGGCATTCATTTGAAGCTAAATCATGTGTTTCGCTTGGATTTGAACTTAACTCGTTTGTTTCTCCTGCATTTGAAGCTATATCACTTATATTCGCAAGTATTTGAAGCTAAAACGTTCGTGTCGCATGGACTTGAAGCTATGCGTTCTACTTCGATTGAATTTGAAGCTAAATCATGTGTTTCGCATGGATTTGAAACTAACTCGTTTGTTTCGCATGCAGTTGAAGCTGAATCATGTGCTTCGCTTGGATTTCAAGATAACTCGTTTGTTTCGCATGCAGCTGAAGCTAAATCATGTATACCACAAGTATTTGGAGCTAAAACATTTGTTTCTCATGTATGTGAAACTAAGCCTACCACTTCGCATTGATTTGAAACTAAATCATGTATTTCGCATGGATTTGAATCTAACTCGATTGTTTCGCGTGCATTTGAAGCTATATCACATATATCGCAATTATCTGAAGATAAATCATTTGTTTCTCATGTATTTGAAGCTAAGCCTTCTACTTCGCATTGATTTGAAGCTAAATCATGTATATCACAATTATTTGAAGCTAAACCATTTTTATCGGAAAGATTTTGAAGCTAAACCATGTGATTTGCAAGAATTTGAAGCTAAATCATGTGTTTCGCTTGGATATGAAGCTAACTCGTTTGTTTCGCATGCAGTTGAAGCTAAATCATTTATATCATAAGTATTTGAAGCTAAACCATTTGTTTCGCATTGATGTGAAGCTAAGCCTTCTACTTCGCATTGATTTGAAGGTAAATCATGTGTTTCGCATGGATTTGAAACTCACTCGTTTGTTTCGCATGCAGTTGAAGCTGAATCATGTTTATCACAAGTATCTGAATCTGAAGAATATGTTTCGCATGAATATTAAGCTAAACCATGTGTTTCGCATGGATTTGAAGATAAGCCATTTACTTCGCATTGATTTGAAGCTAAACCATTTGTTTCGCATGGTTTTGATGCTAAATCTTCTACTTGGCATTCATTTGAAGCTAAATCATGTGTTTCGCATGGATTTGAAGTTAACTCGTTTGTTTCTCCTGCATTTGAACCTATATCACTTATATTCGCAAGTATTTGAAGCTAAAACGTTCGTGTCGCATGGATTTGAAGCTATGCGTTCTACTTCGATTGAATTTGAAGCTAAATCATGTGTTTCGCATGGATTTGAAACTAACTCGTTTGTTTCGCATGCAGTTGAAGCTGAATCATGTGCTTCGCTTGGATTTCAAGATAACTCGTTTGTTTCGCATGCAGCTGAAGCTAAATCATGTATACCACAAGTATTTGGAGCTAAAACATTTGTTTCTCATGTATGTGAAGCTAAGCCTACCACTTCGCATTGATTTGAAACTAAATCATGTATTTCGCATGGATTTGAATCTAACTCGATTGTTTCGGGTGCATTTGAAGCTATATCACATATATCGCAATTATCTGAAGATAAATCATTTGTTTCTCATGTATTTGAAGCTAAGCCTTCTACTTCGCATTGATTTGAAGCTAAATCATGTTTTTCGCATGGGCTTGAACCTCACTCGTTTTTTTGGCCTGCAGTTGAAGCTAAATCATGTATATCACAAGTATTTGAAACTAAACCATTTGTTTCGCATGGATTTGAAGATAAGCCTTTTACTTCGCATTGATTTGAAGCTAAACCTTTTGTTTCGCATGGATTCGAAGATAAGACTTCTACTTCGCATTGATTTGATGCTAAATCGTGTGTTACGAATGGAGTTGAAGCTAACTCGTTTGCTTCGCATGCAGTTGAAACTAAATCATGTATATCACAAGTATTTGAAGCTGTACCACTTGTTTCGCATGAATATTAAGCAAAACAATGTGTACCGAATGAATTTGGAGCTAAATCATGTGTTTCGCATGGATTTGAAGCTAACTCGTTGTTTCGCCTGCAGTTGAATCTAAATCATGTATATCACAAGTATTTGTAACTAAATCATTTGTTTCGCATGGATTTGAAGCTAAGCCTTCTACATCGGATTGATTTGAAGCTAAATCATGAGTTACGCTTGGATTTCAAGCTCACGCTTTTGTTTCTCCTGCATTTGAAGCTATATCACTTATATCGCAAGTATTTGAAGCTAAATCATATGTGTCGCATGGATATGACGCTACGCCTTCTACTTCGCATTGATTTGAAGGTAAGTCATGTGTTACGCTTGGATTTTGATGCTCTCTCGTTTGTTTCGCATGCAGTTGAATTTAAATCACTTTTATCACAAGTGTCTGAATCTAAACCATCTGTTTCGCATGGTTTCGACGATAAGCCTTCTACTTCGCATGGATTTGAAGCTAACTCGTTTTTTTCGCCTCCATTTGAAGATAAATCATATATATCACAAGTATCTGAATATAAACCATTTGTTTCGCACGGATTTGAAGCTAAGCCTTCTACTTCGCATTGATTTGAAGCCAAATCATGTGTTACGCTTGAATTGAAGCTAACTCGCTTGTTTCGCCTGCATTTGAATCTATATCAGTTATATCGCAAGTATATGAAGCTAAACCATTTGTATCGCATGGATTTGATGCTAAGCCTTGTACCTCGCACTGATTTGAAGCTAAATCTTGCGTTTCTCTTGGATTTGAAGCTAACTCGTTTGTTTCGCATACAGCTCAAGATAAGTCATGTATATCACAAGTATTTTAAGCTAAACCATTTGATTCGCATGGATTTGAATCTAAGCCTTCCACTTCGCCTTAATTTGGAGAAAAATCATGTGTTTATCATGGATTTGAAGCTAACTCGTTTGTTTCGCCAGCATTTGAAGCTATATCACTTATAATCGCAAGTATTTGTAGCTCAATCATTCATTTCGCATGGATTCGAAGATAAGCCTTCTATTTCGCATTGATTTGAAGCTACGCCTTCTACTTCGCATTGAATTGATGTTAAATCATGTGTTTCCCTTGGGTGTGAAGCAAAATCGTTTGTTTCGCATGCAGCTGAATCTAAATCATGTATATCACAAGTATTTGAAGCTATACAATTTCATTCGAATGGATTTGAAACCAAGCCTTCAACTTCGCATTAATTTGAAGCTAAATAATGTGTTTCGCTTGGATTTGAAGCTAACTCGTTTGTTTCGCATGCAGTTGAAGCTATATCGCTTATATTCGCAAGTATTTGAAGCCAAATCATTCGTTTCGCATAAATTTGAAACTAAGGCTACTACTTCGCATTGATTTGAAGCTAAATCATGTGTTTCTCTTGGATTTGAAGCTAACTCGTTTGTTTCGCATGCAGTTGAAGCTAAATTATGTATATCACAATTATTTGAAGATAAACCATTTATTTCGCACGTATTTGAAGCTAAGACTTCTACTTTGCATGAAATTGAAACTAAATCATGTGTTTCGCTTGGATTTGAAGCTAACTGGTTTGTTTCGCATGCTTTTGAAGCTAAATCATGTATATCACAAGTATTTTTATCTAAACCATTTGATTCGCATGGATTTGAAACTGAGCCATCTACTTCGTACTGATTTGAAGCTAAATCATGTGTTTCGTTTGAATTTGAAACTAAGCCTTCTACTTCGCTTTGATTTCAAGCTAAATCATGTGTTTCGCATGGATTTGAAGATAAGCCTTTTACTTCGCATTGATTTGAAGCTAAACCATTTGTTTCGCATGGATTTGATGCTAAACCTTCTACTTGACATTGATTTGAATCTAAATCATGTGTTTCGCATGGATTTGAAGCTAACTCGTTTGCTTCACATGCAGTCGAAGCTAAATCATATATATCACAAGTATTTGAAGCTAAACCATTTTTATCGCAAGCATTTGAAGCTAAACCATGTGATTTGCAAGAATTTGAAGCTAAATAATGCGTTTCGCTTCGATTTGAAGCTAACTCGTTTGTTTCGCATGCAGTTGAAGCTAAATTATGTATATCACAATTATTTGAAGATAAACCATTTATTTCGCATGTATTTGAAGCTAAGACTTCTACTTTGCATGAAATTGAAGCTAAATCATGTGTTTCGCTTGGATTTGAAGCTAACAGGGTTTGTTTCGCATGCTTTTGAAGCCAAATCATGTATATCACAAGTATTTTTATCTAAACCATTTGATTCGCATGGATTTGAAACTGAGCCATCTACTTCGTACTGATTTGAAGCTAAATCATGTGTTTCGTTTGAATTTGAAACTAAGCCTTCTACTTCGCTTTGATTTCAAGCTAAATCATGTGTTTCGCATGGATTTGAAGATAAGCCTTTTACTTCGCATTGATTTGAAGCTAAACCATTTGTTTCGCATGGATTTGATGCTAAACCTTCTACTTGACATTGATTTGAATCTAAATCATGTGTTTCGCATGGATTTGAAGCTAACTCGTTTGCTTCACATGCAGTCGAAGCTAAATCATATATATCACAAGTATTTGAAGCTAAACCATTTTTATCGCAAGCATTTGAAGCTAAACCATGTGATTTGCAAGAATTTGAAGCTAAATAATGCGTTTCGCTTGGATTTGAAGCTAACTCGTTTGTTTCGCATGCAGTTGAAGCTAAATTATGTATATCACAATTATTTGAAGATAAACCATTTATTTCGCATGTATTTGAAGCTAAGACTTCTACTTTGCATGAAATTGAAGCTAAATCATGTGTTTCGCTTGGATTTGAAGCTAACAGGGTTTGTTTCGCATGCTTTTGAAGCCAAATCATGTATATCACAAGTATTTTTATCTAAACCATTTGATTCGCATGGATTTGAAACTGAGCCATCTACTTCGTACTGATTTGAAGCTAAATCATGTGTTTCGTTTGAATTTGAAACTAAGCCTTCTACTTCGCTTTGATTTCAAGCTAAATCATGTGTTTCGCATGGATTTGAAGATAAGCCTTTTACTTCGCATTGATTTGAAGCTAAACCATTTGTTTCGCATGGATTTGATGCTAAACCTTCTACTTGACATTGATTTGAATCTAAATCATGTGTTTCGCATGGATTTGAAGCTAACTCGTTTGCTTCACATGCAGTCGAAGCTAAATCATATATATCACAAGTATTTGAAGCTAAACCATTTTTATCGCAAGCATTTGAAGCTAAACCATGTGATTTGCAAGAATTTGAAGCTAAATAATGCGTTTCGCTTGGATTCGAAGCTAACTCGTTTGTTTCGCATGCAGTTGAAGCTAAATCATGTATATCATAAGTATTTGAAGCTAAACCATTTGTTTCGCATTCATTTGAAGCTAAGCCTTCTACATCGGATTGATTTGAAGCTAAATCATGAGTTACGTTTGGATTTGATGCTCACTCGTTTGTTTCGCATGCAGTTGAATTTAAATCACTTGTATCACAAGTATCTGAATCTAAACCATCTGTTTCGCATGGTTTTCGAAGATGAGCCTTCCACTTCGCATTGATTTGTAGCTAAATCATGTGATTCGCATGGATTTGAAGCAAAGCCTTCACCTTCGCATTGATTTGAAGATAAATCATGTGTTTCGCTTGGATTTGAAGCTAACACGTTTGTTTCGCATGCAGTTGAAGCTAAAACATGTACATCACAAGTATCTGAATCTAATCCATCTGTTTCGCAAGAATATGAAGCCATGAAGCTAATCCGTGTGATTCGCATGATTTTGAAGCTAAATCATGTGTTTCGCAGGTATTTGAAGCTATATCACATATATCGCAATTATCTGAAGATAAATCATTTGTTTCCCATGTATTTAAAGCTAAGCCTTCTACTTCGCATTAATTTGAGACTAAATCGTGTGATTCGCATGGATTTGAAGCTAACTCGATTGTTTCGCCTGCATTTGAAGCTATAACACTTATATCGCAATTATCTGAATATAGATCATTTGTTTGTCATGAATTTGAAGTTAAGGCTTCTACTGCGCATTCATTTGAAGCTAAACCATTTGTTTCGCATGGATTCGAAGATAAGACTTCTACTTCGCATTGATTTGATGCTAAATCGTGTGTTTCGAATCGAGTTGAAGCTAACTCGTTTGCTTCGCATGCAGTTGAAACTAAATCATGTATATCACAAGTATTTGAAGCTGTACCACTTGTTTCGCATGAATATTAAGCAAAACAATGTGTATCGAATGAATTTGGAGCTAAATCATGTGTTTCGCATGGATTTGAAGCTAACTCGTTGTTTCGCCTGCAGTTGAATCTAAATCATGTATATCACAAGTATTTGTAACTAAATCATTTGTTTCGCATGGATTTGAAGCTAAGCCTTCTACATCGGATTGATTTGAAGCTAAATCATGAGTTACGCTTGGATTTCAAGCTCACGCTTTTGTTTCTCCTGCATTTGAAGCTATATCACTTATATCGCAAGTATTTGAAGCTAAATCATATGTGTCGCATGGATATGACGCTACGCCTTCTACTTCGCATTGATTTGAAGGTAAGTCATGTGTTACGCTTGGATTTTGATGCTCTCTCGTTTGTTTCGCATGCAGTTGAATTTAAATCACTTTTATCACAAGTGTCTGAATCTAAACCATCTGTTTCGCATGGTTTCGACGATAAGCCTTCTACTTCGCATGGATTTGAAGCTAACTCGTTTTTTTCGCCTCCATTTGAAGATAAATCATGTATATCACAAGTATCTGAATTTAAACCATTTGTTTCGCACGGATTTGAAGCTAAGCCTTCTACTTCGCATGGATTTGAAGCCAACTCGTTTTTTTTCGCCTCCATTTGAAGATAAATCATGTATATCACAAGTATCTGAATTTAAACCATTTGTATCGCATGGATTTGATGCTAAGCCTTGTACCTCGCACTGATTTGAAGCTAAATCTTGCGTTTCTCTTGGATTTGAAGCTAACTCGTTTGTTTCGCATACAGCTCAAGATAAGTCATGTATATCACAAGTATTTTAAGCTAAACCATTTGATTCGCATGGATTTGAATCTAAGCCTTCCACTTCGCCTTAATTTGGAGAAAAATCATGTGTTTATCATGGATTTGAAGCTAACTCGTTTGTTTTGCCAGCATTTGAAGCTATATCACTTATAATCGCAAGTATTTGAAGCTCAATCATTCATTTCGCATGGATTCGAAGATAAGCCTTCTATTTCGCATTGATTTGAAGCTACGCCTTCTACTTCGCATTGAATTGATGTTAAATCATGTGTTTCCCTTGGGTGTTAAACAAAATCGTTTGTTTCGCATGCAGCTGAATCTAAATCATGTATATCACAAGTATTTGAAGCTATACCATTTCATTCGAATGGATTTGAAACCAAGCCTTTTACTTCGCATTAATTTGAAGCTAAATAATGTGTTTCGCTTGGATTTGAAGCTAACTCGTTCGTTTCGCATGCAGTTGAATCTAAATCATGTATATCACAAGTATTTGAAGATAAACCAATTGTTTCGCATGTATTTGAAGATAAGCCTTCTACTTCTCATTGATTTGACGCTATCTCGATTGTTTCGTTTGCATTTGGAGCTATATCCACTAATATCGCAAGTATTTGAAGCTAAATCATTTGTTTCCCATGTATTTGAAGAGATGCTTTCTACTTCGCTTTGATTTGATGCTAAATCAAGTGTTCCACATGGATTTCAAGATAACTCGTTTGTTTCGCCTGCATTTGAAGTTAAATCATGTATATCACAAGTATTTGAAGCTAAATCATTTGTTTCGCATGGATTTGAAGATAAGCATCCTACTTCGCATTAATTTGATGCTAACTCGATTGATTCGACTGCATTTGAATCTATATCACTTATATCGCAATTATCTGAAGATAAATCATTTGCTTCTCATGTATTTGAAGCTATGCCGTCTATTTCGCATTGATTTGAAGTTAAATCATATGTTTCGCAAGGATTTGAAGCTAACTCGTTTTCTTCGCCTGTATTTGAAGGTAATTCATGTATATCATAAGTATTTGAAGCTAAACCATTCGCTTCGCATGGATTTGAAGCAGATCCTTCAACTTCGCATTGATTTGAAGATAAATCATGTGTTTCGCATGGATTTGCAGCTAATTCATGTATATCACAAGTATTTGAAGCTGAACCATATGTTTTGCGTGAATATTAAGCTAAACCATGTGTTTCGAACGTATTTGGAGCTGAATTATGTGTTTCGCTTGCATTTGAAGGTAATTCGTTTGTTTCGCATGCAGTTGAAGCTAAATCATGTATATCACAAGTATTTGAAGCTAAACCATTTGTTTCGGATTGATTTGAAGCTAAGCCTTCTACTTCGCATTGATTTAAATCTAAATCGTGTGTATGGCATGCATTTGAAGCTAACTCGTTTGTTTCGCCTGCATTTGAAGTTAAATCATGTATATCACAAGTATTTGATGCTAAATCATTTGTTTCGCATGGATTTGAAGATAAGCCTCCTACTTCGCATTAATTTGATGCTAACTCGATTGATTCGACTGCATTTGAATCTATATCACTTATATCGCAATTATCTGAAGATAAATCATTTTCTTCTCATGTATTTGAAGCTAAGTCGTCTATTTAGCATTGATTTGAAGTTAAATCATATGTTTCGCAAGGATTTGAAGCTAACTCGATTTCTTCGCCTATATTTGAAGATAATTCATGTATATCATAAGTATTTGAAGCTAAACCATTCGCTTCGCATGCATTTGAAGCAAATCCTTCAACTTCGCATTGATTTGAAGATAAATCATGTGTTTCGCTTGGATTTGAAGCTAACTCGATTGTTTCGCATACAGTTGAAGCTAAATTATGTTTATCACAAGTATCTGAATCTAAACCATCTGTTTCGCAAGAATATTAAGCTAAACCATGTGTTTCTCATGAATTTGAAGCTAAGTGATGTGTTTCCCTTGGTTTTGAAGCTAACTCTTTTGTTTCGCCTGCATTTGAAAATAAATCATGTATAAAACAAGTATTTGAACAGAAACCATTTGTTTCGCATGGATTTGAAGATAAGCTTTCTACTTCGCATTGATTTGAAGCTAACTCGATTGTTTCACCTGCATTTGAGCTTTATCACTTACATCGCAATTATCTAAACAAAAATCATTTGTTTCGCATGGATTTGAAGATAAGCCTTCTACTTCGCATTGATCTAGAGCTAACTCGATTGTTTCGCCTGCATTTGAAGCTATATCACATATATCGTAAGAATTTGAAGCTAAATCATTTATGTCGCATGGATTTGAAGCTAAGCATCTACATCGCATTGGTTTGAAGATAAATCATGTGTGGCGCATGGATTTGAAGCTAACTCTTTTGTTTCGCCTGCATTTGATGCTGAATTATTTTTATCACAAGTATTTGAATCTAAACCAATTGTTTCGCATGGATTTGAAGATAAGCCTTCTACTTCGCATTGATTTCAAGGTAAGTCATGTGTTTCACATGGATTTGAAGCTAACTTGTTTGTTTCGCCTGCATTTGAAGCTAAATCATGTATATCACAAGTAGTTGAAGCTATACCATTTTTTTCGCATGGATTTGATGATAAGACTTCTACTTCGCATTGATTTGAAACTAAATCAAGTGCTTCGCTTGGGATTTGAAGCTAACTCTTCTACTTCGCATTGATTTGAAGCTAAATCATGTATATCACAAGTATTTGAAGCTAAAACATTTGTTTCGCTTGGACTTGAAGCTAACTCTTCTACTTCGCATTGATTTGAAGCTAAATCATGTGATTCGCGTGGATTTGAAGCTAACTCGTTTGTTTCGCATGCAGTTGGAGCTAAATCATGTATATCACAAGTAATTGGAGCTGAACCATTTGTTTCGCATGAATATTAAGCTAAACCATGTGTTTCGAATGAATTTGTACCTAAATATTGTGTTTCGCATGGATTTGAAGCTAAGCCTTCTACTTCGCATTAATTTGAAGCTAAATCATGTGTTTTCGCTAGGATTTGAAGCTACTCGATTTTTTCGCATGCAGTTGATGCTAAATCACGTTTATCACAAGTATCTGAATCTAAAGCGTCTGTATCGCATGTATATTAAGTTAAACCATGTTATTCGCCTGGATTTGAAGCTAAATGATGTGTTTAGCTTGGATTTGAAGCTAACTCGTTTGTTTCGCATGCAGTTGAAGCTAAATCATGTATATCACGAGTATTTGAAGCTAAACCATTTGTTTCTCATGTATTTAAAGATAAGCCTTCCACTTCGCATTGATTTGAAGCTAAATCATGTGTTTCGCATGTATTTGAAGCTAACTCGTTTATTTCGAATGCAGTTGAAGCTAAATCATGTATATCACAAGTATTTGAAGCTAGACCATTTGTTTCGCATGGATTCGAAGACAAGACTTCTACTTCGCATTGATTTCAAGGTAAGTCACGTGTTTCACATGGATTTGAAGCTAACTTGTTTGTTTCGCCTGCATTTGAATCTAAATCATGTATATCACAAGTAGTAGAAGCTATACCATTTGTTTCGCATGGATTTGATGATAAGCCTTCTACTTCGCATTGATTTGAAGCTAAATCATGTGTTTCTCTTGGATTTGAAGCTAACTAGTTTGTTTCGCGTGCAGTTGAAGATAAATCATGTATATCACAAGTATTTGAAGCTAAACCATTTGATTCGCATGGATTTGGAGCTAAGCCTTCCACTTCGCATTGATTTGAAGCTAAGTCATGTGTTTCACATGGATTTGAAGCTAACTCGTTTGTATCGCATGCAGTTGAATCTAAATCATTTATATCACAAGTATTTGGAGCTGAACCATTTGTTTCGTATGAATATTAAGCTAAACCATGTGTTTCGAATGAATTTGTATGTAAATCTTGTGTTTCGCATGGATTCGAAGACAAGACTTCTACTTCGCATTGATTTCAAGGTAAGTCACGTGTTTCACATGGATTTGAAGCTAACTTGTTTGTTTCGCCTGCATTTGAATCTAAATCATGTATATCACAAGTAGTAGAAGCTATACCATTTGTTTCGCATGGATTTGATGATAAGCCTTCTACTTCGCATTGATTTGAAGCTAAATCATGTGTTTCTCTTGGATTTGAAGCTAACTAGTTTGTTTCGCGTGCAGTTGAAGATAAATCATGTATATCACAAGTATTTGAAGCTAAACCATTTGATTCGCATGGATTTGGAGCTAAGCCTTCCACTTCGCATTGATTTGAAGCTAAGTCATGTGTTTCACATGGATTTGAAGCTAACTCGTTTGTATCGCATGCAGTTGAATCTAAATCATTTATATCACAAGTATTTGGAGCTGAACCATTTGTTTCGTATGAATATTAAGCTAAACCATGTGTTTCGAATGAATTTGTATGTAAATCTTGTGTTTCGCATGGATTTGAGGAGTCTCGTTTGTTTCGTATGCAGTTGAAGCTTAATCATGTATAAGACAAGAATTTGAAGCTAAACCATCTGTTTCTCGTGGATAAGCTAAATCATTTTATCTCTGAAGCTAAATCATTTGTTTCGCATGGATTTGAATATGACTCGTTTGTTTCGATGTAGTTGAAGCTAAATCATGTATAACACAAGTATTTGAAGCTAAAGCATTTGTTTCGCATGGATTTGACGCTAAGCCTTCTACTTCGCATTGATTTGTAGCTAAATCATGTGTTTCGCTTGGATTTGAAGCTAAGCCTTCTACTTCGCATTATTTGAAGCTAAATCATGTGTTTCGCTAGGACTTGAAGCTAACTCGATTGTTCCGCTTGCAGTTGATGCTAAATCACGTTTATCACAAGTATCTGAATCTAAACCGTCTGTTTCGCATGTATATTAAGTTAAACCATGTTATTCGCCTGGATTTGAAGCTAAATGATGTGTTTAGCTTGGATTTGAAGCTAACTCGTTTGTTTCGCCTGCATTTGAAGCTAAATCATGTATATCACAAGTAGTTGAAGCTATACCATTTTTTTCGCATGGATTTGATGATAAGCCTTCTACTTCGCATTGATTTGAAACTAAATCAAGTGCTTCGCTTGGATTTGAAGCTAACTCTTCTACTTCGCATTGATTTGAAGCTAAATCATGTATATCACAAGTATTTGAAGCTAAAACATTTGTTTCGCTTGGACTTGAAGCTAACTCTTCTACTTCGCATTGATTTGAAGCTAAATCATGTGATTCGCGTGGATTTGAAGCTAACTCGTTTGTTTCGCATGCAGTTGGAGCTAAATCATGTATATCACAAGTAATTGGAGCTGAACCATTTGTTTTCGCATGAATATTAAGCTAAACCATGTGTTTCGAATGAATTTGTACCTAAATATTGTGTTTCGCATGGATTTGAAGCTAAGCCTTCTACTTCGCATTAATTTGAAGCTAAATCATGTGTTTCGCTAGGATTTGAAGCTAACTCGATTTTTTCGCATGCAGTTGATGCTAAATCACGTTTATCACAAGTATCCGAATCTAAAGCGTCTGTATCGCATGTATATTAAGTTAAACCATGTTATTCGCCTGGATTTGAAGCTAAATGATGTGTTTAGCTTGGATTTGAAGCTAACTCGTTTGTTTCGCATGCAGTTGAAGCTAAATCATGTATATCACGAGTATTTGAAGCTAAAACATTTGTTTCTCATGTATTTGAAGATAAGCCTTCCACTTCGCATTGATTTGAAGCTAAATCATGTGTTTCGCATGGATTTGAAGCTAACTCGTTTGTATCGCATGCAGTTGAATCTAAATCATTTATATCACAAGTATTTGGAGCTGAACCATTTGTTTCGTATGAATATTAAGCTAAACCATGTGTTTCGAATGAATTTGTATGTTAATCTTGTGTTTCGCATGGATTTGAGGAGTCTCGTTTGTTTCGTATGCAGTTGAAGCTTAATCATGTATAAGACAAGAATTTGAAGCTAAACCATCTGTTTCTCTTGGATAAGCTAAATCATTTTATCTCTGAAGCTAAATCATTTGTTTCGCATGGATTTGAATCTGACTCGTTTGTTTCGATGTAGTTGAAGCTAAATCATGTATAACACAAGTATTTGAAGCTAAAGCATTTGTTTCGCATGGATTTGACGCTAAGCCTTCTACTTCGCATTGATTTGAAGCTAAATCATGTGTTTCGCATGGATTTGAAGATAACTTGTTTGTTTCGCATGCAGTTGAAGCTAAATCATGTATATCACTATTATCTTAATCTAAACCATCTGTTTCGCATGAATTTGAAGCTAAATCATGTGTTTCGCATGGATTTGAAACTAACTCGTTTGTTTCGCCTGCATTTGAAGCTATAACACTTATATCGCAAGTATTTGAAGCTAAATCATTTGAAGCTAAGCCTTTTACTTCGCATTGATTTGTAGCTAAATCATGTGTTTCGCTTGGATTTGAAGCTAAGCCTTCTACATCGCATTAATTTGAAGCTAAATTATGTGTTTCGCTAGGATTTGAAGCTAACTCGCTTTTTCGCATTCAGTTGATGCTAAATCACGTTTATCACAAGTATCTGAATCTAAACCGTCTGTTTCGCATGTATATTAAGTTAAACCATGTTATTCGCCTGGATTTGAAGCTAAATGATGTGTTTAGCTTGGATTTGAAGCTAACTCGTTTGTTTCGCATGCAGTTGAAGCTAAATCATGTATATCACGAGTATTTGAAGCTAAACCATTTGTTTCTCATGTATTTGAAGATAAGCCTTCTGCTTTGCATTGATTTGATGCTAAAACATGTTTTTCGCATAGATTTGAAGCTAAATCATGTGTTTCGCTTGGATTTTTAGCTAACTCGGTTTGTATCGCCTGCATTTGAATCTATATCACATATATCGCAAGAATTTGAAGCTAAACCATTTGTTTCGCATGGATTTGAAGCTAAGCCTTCTACTTCGCTTTGATTTGAAGCTAAATCATGTGTTTCGCATGGATTTGAAGCTAACACGTTTCTTTCGCATGCAGTTGGATCAAAATTATGTATATCACAAGTATTTGAAGCTAAAACATTTGATTCGCATTGATTTGATGCTAAGTCTTCTAAATTGCATGAATTTGAAGCTAAACCATGTGTTTCGCTTGAATTTGAAGCTGACTCGTTTGTTTCGCATGCAGTTGAAGCTAAATAATGTGTATTACAAGTATTTGAATCTATATCATTTGTTTTGCATGGATTTGAAGCAAACTCGGTTGTTTCGCCTGCATTTGAAGCCATATCATCTATACTCGCAAGTATTTTAAGTTAAACTATTCGTTTCGCATGGATTTGAAGCTAAGCCTTGCACTTCGCATGAATTTGTAGCTAAATCGTGTGTTTCGCTTGGATTTGAAGCTAACTCGTTTGTTTCACAATGCAGTTAAAGCTAACTCATGTATATCACAAGTATTTGGAGCTAATACAGTTGTTTCGCATTGATTTGAAGCTAAGCCTTCCACGTCGTACTGATTTGAAGCTAAGCCTTCTACGTCGCACTGATTTGAAGCTAAATCATGTGTTTCGCTAGGATTTGAAGCTAACTCGCTTTTTCGCATTCAGTTGATGCTAAATCACGTTTATCACAAGTATCTGAATCTAAAGCGTCTGTATCGCATGTATATTAAGTTAAACCATGTTATTCGCCTGGATTTGATGCTAAATGATGTGATTAGCTTGGATTTGAAGCTAACTCGTTTATTTCGCATGCAGTTGAAGCTAAATCATGTATATCACGAGTATTTGAAGCTAAACCATTTGTTTCTCATGTATTTGAAGATAAGCCTTCTGCTTCGCATTGATTTGATGCTAAATCATTTTTTTCGCATGCAGTTGGATCTAAATCATGTATATCACAAGTATTTGAAGCTAAAACATTTGATTCGCATTGATTTGATGCTAAGTCTTCTACTTTGCATGAATTTGAAGCTAAACCATGTGTTTCGCTTGAATTTGAAGCTGACTCGTTTGTTTCGCATGCAGTTGAAGCTAAATAACGTGTATTACAAGTATTTGAAGCTATGTCATTTGTTTTGCATGGATTTGAAGCTAACTCGTTTGTTTCGCCTGCATTTGAAGTCATATCATCTATACTCGCAAGTATTTTAAGCTAAACTATTCGTTTCGCATGGATTTGAAGCTAAGCCTTCCACTTCGCATGAATTTGTAGCTAAATCGTGTGTTTCGCTTGGATTTGAAGCTAACTCGTTTGTTTCGCAATGCAGTTAAAGCTAACTCATTTATATCACAAGTATTTGAAGCCAATCCAGTTGTTTCTCATTGATTTGAATCTAAGCATTCCACGTCGCACTGATTTGAAGCTAAGCCTTCTACGTCGAACTGATTTGAAGCTAAATCATGTGTTTAGCATGGATTTGCAACTAACTCGTTTGTTTCGCCTGCATTTGAAGCTATAACACTTATATCGCAAGTATTTGAAGCTAAATCATTTGAAGCTAAGTCTTTTACTTCGCATTGATTTGTAGCTAAATCATGTGTTTCGCTTGGATTTGAAGCTAAGCCTTCTACTTCGCATTAATTTGAAGCTAAATCATGTGTTTCGCTAGGACTTGAAGCTAACGCGATTGTTCCGCTTGCAGTTGATGCTAAATCACGTTTATCACAAGTATCTGAATCTAAACCGTCTGTTTCGCATGTATATTAAGTTAAACCATGTTATTCGCCTGGATTTGAAGCTAAATGATGTGTTTAGCTTGGATTTGAAGCTAACTCGTTTGTTTCGCATGCAGTTGAAGCTAAATCATGTATATCACGAGTATTTGAAGCTAAACCATTTGTTTCTCATGTATTTGAAGATAAGCCTTCTGCTTTGCATTGATTTGATGCTAAAACATGTTTTTCGCATAGATTTGAAGCTAAATCATGTGTTTCGCTTGGATTTTTAGCTAACTCGGTTTGTATCGCCTGCATTTGAATCTATATCACATATATCGCAAGAATTTGAAGCTAAACCATTTGTTTCGCATGGATTTGAAGCTAAGCCTTCTACTTCGCTTTGATTTGAAGCTAAATCATGTGTTTCGCATGGATTTGAAGCTAACACGTTTCTTTCGCATGCAGTTGGATCAAAATTATGTATATCACAAGTATTTGAAGCTAAAACATTTGATTCGCATTGATTTGATGCTAAGTCTTCTAAATTGCATGAATTTGAAGCTAAACCATGTGTTTCGCTTGAATTTGAAGCTGACTCGTTTGTTTCGCATGCAGTTGAAGCTAAATAATGTGTATTACAAGTATTTGAATCTATATCATTTGTTTTGCATGGATTTGAAGCAAACTCGGTTGTTTCGCCTGCATTTGAAGCCATATCATCTATACTCGCAAGTATTTTAAGCTAAACTATTCGTTTCGCATGGATTTGAAGCTAAGCCTTCCACTTCGCATGAATTTGTAGCTAAATCGTGTGTTTCGCTTGGATTTGAAGCTAACTCGTTTGTTTCACAATGCAGTTAAAGCTAACTCATGTATATCACAAGTATTTGGAGCTAATACAGTTGTTTCGCATTGATTTGAAGCTAAGCCTTCCACGTCGTACTGATTTGAAGCTAAGCCTTCTACGTCGCACTGATTTGAAGCTAAATCATGTGTTTCGCTAGGATTTGAAGCTAACTCGATTGTTCCGCATGCAGTTGATGCTAAATCACGTTTATCACAAGTATCTGAATCTAAAGCGTCTGTATCGCATGTATATTAAGTTAAACCATGTTATTCGCCTGGATTTGAAGCTAAATGATGTGTTTAGCTTGGATTTGAAGCTAACTCGTTTGTTTCGCTTGCAGTTGAAGCTAAATCATGTATATCACGAGTATTTGAAGCTAAACCATTTGTTTCTCATGTATTTGAAAATAAGCCTTCTGCTTCGCATTGATTTGATGCTAAATCATTTGTTTCGCATGCAGTTGGATCTAAATCATGTATATCACAAGTATTTGAAGCTAAAACATTTGATTCGCATTGATTTGATGCTAAGTCTTCTACTTTGCATGGATTTGAAGCAAACTCGTTTGTTTCGCCTGCATTTGAAGACATATCGTCTATACTCGCAAGTATTTTAAGCTAAACTATTCGTTTCGCATGGATTTGAAGCTAAGCCTTCCACTTCGCATGAATTTGTAGCTAAATCGTGTGTTTCGCTTAGATTTGAAGCTAACTCGTTTGTTTCGCAAGGAAGTTAAAGCTAACTCATGTATATCACAAGTATTTGAAGCTAATACAGTTGTTTCGCATTGCTTTGAAGCTAAGCCTTCCACGTCGCACTGATTTGAAGCTAAGCCTTCTACGTCGCACTGATTTGAAGCTAGATCATGTGTTTCGCATGGATTTGAAACTAACTCGTTTGTTTCGCCTGCATTTGAAGCTATGACACTTATATCGCAAGTATTTGAAGCTAAATCATTTGAAGCTAAGCCTTCTACTTCGTATTGATTTGTAGCTAAATCATGTGTTTCGCTTGGACTTGAAGCTAACGCGATTGTTCCGCTTGCAGTTGATGCTAAATCACGTTTATCACAAGTATCTGAATCTAAACCGTCTTTTTCGCATGTATATTAAGTTAAACCATGTTATTCGCCTGGATTTGAAGCTAAATGATGTGTTTAGCTTGGATTTGAAGCTAACTCGTTTGTTTCGCATGCAGTTGAAGCTAAATCATGTATATCACGAGTATTTGAAGCTAAACCATTTGTTTCTCATGTATTTGAAGATAAGCCTTCTGCTTTGCATTGATTTGATGCTAAAACATGTTTTTCGCATAGATTTGAAGCTAAATCATGTGTTTCGCTTGGATTTTTAGCTAACTCGGTTTGTATCGCCTGCATTTGAATCTATATCACATATATCGCAAGAATTTGAAGCTAAACCATTTGTTTCGCATGGATTTGAAGCTAAGCCTTCTACTTCGCTTTGATTTGAAGCTAAATCATGTGTTTCGCATGGATTTGAAGCTAACACGTTTCTTTCGCATGCAGTTGGATCAAAATTATGTATATCACAAGTATTTGAAGCTAAAACATTTGATTCGCATTGATTTGATGCTAAGTCTTCTAAATTGCATGAATTTGAAGCTAAACCATGTGTTTCGCTTGAATTTGAAGCTGACTCGTTTGTTTCGCATGCAGTTGAAGCTAAATAATGTGTATTACAAGTATTTGAATCTATATCATTTGTTTTGCATGGATTTGAAGCAAACTCGGTTGTTTCGCCTGCATTTGAAGCCATATCATCTATACTCGCAAGTATTTTAAGTTAAACTATTCGTTTCGCATGGATTTGAAGCTAAGCCTTGCACTTCGCATGAATTTGTAGCTAAATCGTGTGTTTCGCTTGGATTTGAAGCTAACTCGTTTGTTTCACAATGCAGTTAAAGCTAACTCATGTATATCACAAGTATTTGGAGCTAATACAGTTGTTTCGCATTGATTTGAAGCTAAGCCTTCCACGTCGTACTGATTTGAAGCTAAGCCTTCTACGTCGCACTGATTTGAAGCTAAATCATGTGTTTCGCTAGGATTTGAAGCTAACTCGCTTTTTCGCATTCAGTTGATGCTAAATCACGTTTATCACAAGTATCTGAATCTAAAGCGTCTGTATCGCATGTATATTAAGTTAAACCATGTTATTCGCCTGGATTTGATGCTAAATGATGTGATTAGCTTGGATTTGAAGCTAACTCGTTTATTTCGCATGCAGTTGAAGCTAAATCATGTATATCACGAGTATTTGAAGCTAAACCATTTGTTTCTCATGTATTTGAAGATAAGCCTTCTGCTTCGCATTGATTTGATGCTAAATCATTTTTTTCGCATGCAGTTGGATCTAAATCATGTATATCACAAGTATTTGAAGCTAAAACATTTGATTCGCATTGATTTGATGCTAAGTCTTCTACTTTGCATGAATTTGAAGCTAAACCATGTGTTTCGCTTGAATTTGAAGCTGACTCGTTTGTTTCGCATGCAGTTGAAGCTAAATAACGTGTATTACAAGTATTTGAAGCTATGTCATTTGTTTTGCATGGATTTGAAGCTAACTCGTTTGTTTCGCCTGCATTTGAAGTCATATCATCTATACTCGCAAGTATTTTAAGCTAAACTATTCGTTTCGCATGGATTTGAAGCTAAGCCTTCCACTTCGCATGAATTTGTAGCTAAATCGTGTGTTTCGCTTGGATTTGAAGCTAACTCGTTTGTTTCGCAATGCAGTTAAAGCTAACTCATTTATATCACAAGTATTTGAAGCCAATCCAGTTGTTTCTCATTGATTTGAATCTAAGCATTCCACGTCGCACTGATTTGAAGCTAAGCCTTCTACGTCGAACTGATTTGAAGCTAAATCATGTGTTTAGCATGGATTTGCAACTAACTCGTTTGTTTCGCCTGCATTTGAAGCTATAACACTTATATCGCAAGTATTTGAAGCTAAATCATTTGAAGCTAAGTCTTTTACTTCGCATTGATTTGTAGCTAAATCATGTGTTTCGCTTGGATTTGAAGCTAAGCCTTCTACTTCGCATTAATTTGAAGCTAAATCATGTGTTTCGCTAGGACTTGAAGCTAACGCGATTGTTCCGCTTGCAGTTGATGCTAAATCACGTTTATCACAAGTATCTGAATCTAAACCGTCTGTTTCGCATGTATATTAAGTTAAACCATGTTATTCGCCTGGATTTGAAGCTAAATGATGTGTTTAGCTTGGATTTGAAGCTAACTCGTTTGTTTCGCATGCAGTTGAAGCTAAATCATGTATATCACGAGTATTTGAAGCTAAACCATTTGTTTCTCATGTATTTGAAGATAAGCCTTCTGCTTTGCATTGATTTGATGCTAAAACATGTTTTTCGCATAGATTTGAAGCTAAATCATGTGTTTCGCTTGGATTTTTAGCTAACTCGGTTTGTATCGCCTGCATTTGAATCTATATCACATATATCGCAAGAATTTGAAGCTAAACCATTTGTTTCGCATGGATTTGAAGCTAAGCCTTCTACTTCGCTTTGATTTGAAGCTAAATCATGTGTTTCGCATGGATTTGAAGCTAACACGTTTCTTTCGCATGCAGTTGGATCAAAATTATGTATATCACAAGTATTTGAAGCTAAAACATTTGATTCGCATTGATTTGATGCTAAGTCTTCTAAATTGCATGAATTTGAAGCTAAACCATGTGTTTCGCTTGAATTTGAAGCTGACTCGTTTGTTTCGCATGCAGTTGAAGCTAAATAATGTGTATTACAAGTATTTGAATCTATATCATTTGTTTTGCATGGATTTGAAGCAAACTCGGTTGTTTCGCCTGCATTTGAAGCCATATCATCTATACTCGCAAGTATTTTAAGCTAAACTATTCGTTTCGCATGGATTTGAAGCTAAGCCTTCCACTTCGCATGAATTTGTAGCTAAATCGTGTGTTTCGCTTGGATTTGAAGCTAACTCGTTTGTTTCACAATGCAGTTAAAGCTAACTCATGTATATCACAAGTATTTGGAGCTAATACAGTTGTTTCGCATTGATTTGAAGCTAAGCCTTCCACGTCGTACTGATTTGAAGCTAAGCCTTCTACGTCGCACTGATTTGAAGCTAAATCATGTGTTTCGCTAGGATTTGAAGCTAACTCGATTGTTCCGCATGCAGTTGATGCTAAATCACGTTTATCACAAGTATCTGAATCTAAAGCGTCTGTATCGCATGTATATTAAGTTAAACCATGTTATTCGCCTGGATTTGAAGCTAAATGATGTGTTTAGCTTGGATTTGAAGCTAACTCGTTTGTTTCGCTTGCAGTTGAAGCTAAATCATGTATATCACGAGTATTTGAAGCTAAACCATTTGTTTCTCATGTATTTGAAAATAAGCCTTCTGCTTCGCATTGATTTGATGCTAAATCATTTGTTTCGCATGCAGTTGGATCTAAATCATGTATATCACAAGTATTTGAAGCTAAAACATTTGATTCGCATTGATTTGATGCTAAGTCTTCTACTTTGCATGGATTTGAAGCAAACTCGTTTGTTTCGCCTGCATTTGAAGACATATCGTCTATACTCGCAAGTATTTTAAGCTAAACTATTCGTTTCGCATGGATTTGAAGCTAAGCCTTCCACTTCGCATGAATTTGTAGCTAAATCGTGTGTTTCGCTTAGATTTGAAGCTAACTCGTTTGTTTCGCAAGGCAGTTAAAGCTAACTCATGTATATCACAAGTATTTGAAGCTAATACAGTTGTATCGCATTGCTTTGAAGCTAAGCCTTCCACGTCGCACTGATTTGAAGCTAAGCCTTCTACGTCGCACTGATTTGAAGCTAGATCATGTGTTTCGCATGGATTTGAAACTAACTCGTTTGTTTCGCCTGCATTTGAAGCTATGACACTTATATCGCAAGTATTTGAAGCTAAATCATTTGAAGCTAAGCCTTCTACTTCGTATTGATTTGTAGCTAAATCATGTGTTTCGCTTGGATTTGAAGTTAGCTCGATTGTTCCGCATGTAGTTGGTGCTAAATCACGTTTATCACAAGTATCTTAATCTAAACAGTCTGTTTCGCATGTATATTAAGTTAAACCATGTTATTCGCCTGGATTTGAAGCTAAATGATGTGTTTAGCTTGGATTTGAAGCTAACTCGTTTGTTTCGCATGCAGTTGAAGCTAAATCATGTATATCACGAGTATTTGAAGCTAAACCATTTGTTTCTCATGTATTTGAAGATAAGCCTTCTGCTTTGCATTGATTTGATGCTAAATTATGTTTTTCGCATGAATTTGAAGCTAAATCATGTGTTTCGCTTGGATTTTTAGCTAACTCGGTTTGTTTCGCCCGCATTTGAATCTATATCACATATATCGCAAGAATTTGAAGCTAAACCATTTGTTTCGCATGGATTTGAAGCTAAGCCTTCTACTTCGCTTTGATTTGAAGCTAAGTCATGTGTTTCGTTTGAATTTGAAACTAAGCCTTCTACTTCGCATTGATTTGAAGCTAATTCGTTTGTTTCGCATGCAGTTGAAGCTAAATCATGTATATCACAAGTATTTGAAGCTAAAATATTTGTTTCGCATGAATTTGAAGCTAAGCCTTCTACTTCGCATTGATTTGAAGATAAATCATGTGTTTCGCATGGATTTGAAGCTAACACGTTTGTTTCACATGCAGTTGAAGCTAAATCATGTATATCAGAAGTACTTGAAGCTAAATCATTCGTATCGCATGGATCTGAAGCTAAACCTTCTACTTCGCATTGATTTCAAGCTAAATCATGTGATTCGCATGGACTTGAAGCTAACTCGTTTGATTCGCCTGCATTTGAAGCCATATCACCTATACTCGCAAGTATTTGAAGCTAAACCATTCGTTTCGCATGGATTTGAAGCTAAGCCTTCCACTTCGCATGAATTTGTAGCCAAATCGTGTGTTTCGCTTCGATTTGAAGCTAACTCGTTTGTTTCGCAATGAAGTTGAAGCTAAATCATGTATATCACAAGTATTTGAAGCTAAACCATTTGTTTCTCATGTATTTGAAGCTAAGCCTTCTACTTCGCATTGATTTGAAGCTAAATCATGTGTTACGCTTGGATTTGGAGCTCACTCGTTTGTTTCGCCTGCATTTGAAGTTAAATCATATACATCACAACTATTTGAAGCTAAACGATTTGATTCGCATGGATTTGCAGCTAAGCCTTCTACTTCGCATTGATTTCAAGCTGAATCATGTGTTTCGCTTGGATTTGAAGTTCAGTCGTTTGTTTCGCCTGCATTTGAAGCTATATCACTTATATTCGCAAGTATTTGAAGCCAAATAATTCGTTTCGCATGGATTTTAAGCTAATTCACGTGTTTCGCTTGCATTTGAAGCTCACTCGTTTGTTTCGCATGCTGTTCCATCTAAATCATGTTTATCACAAGTATTTGAAGCTAAACCACTTGATACGCATGGATTTGAAGCTAAGCCTTCTACTTCGCATTGATTTCAAGCTAAATCATGTGATTCGCATGGACTTGAAGCTAACTCGTTTTTTTTCGAATGCAGTTGAAGCTAAATCATGTATATCACAAGTTTCTGAATCTAAACCATCTGTTTCGCATGAATATTAAGCTAAACCATGTATTTCGCATGAATTTGAAGCTAAATCATGTGTTTCGCATGGATTTGAAGCTAACTCGTTTGATTCGCCTGCATTTGAAGCTATATCACTTATATTCGCAAGTATTTGAAGCTAAACCATTTGTTTCGCATGGTTTCGATGATAAGTCTTCTACTTCGCCCTGATTTGAAGCTAAATCATGTGATTCGCATGGATTTGAAGGTAACTCTTCTTTTCGCAAGCAGTTGAAGCTATATCATGTATATCACAAGTATTTGAAGCTAAACCATTTGATTCGCATTGATTTGAAGCTAAGTCTTCTACGTTGCATGAATTTGAAGCTAAACCATGTGTTTCGCTTGAATTTGAAGCAAACTCGTTTGTTTCGCATGCAGTTGAAGCTAAATAATGTGTATTACAAGTATTTGAAGCTGAACCATTTGATTCGCATGAACATTAAGCTAAACCATGTGTTTCGCATGAATATTAAGCTAAACCATGTGTTTCGCATGAATATTAAGCTAAACCATGTGTTTCGCATGAATTTGCAGCTAAATGATGTGTTTCGCTTGGTTTTGAAGCTAACTCTTTTGTTTCGCGTGCATTTGAAGATAAATCATGTATAGCACAAGTATTTGAAGCTAAACCATTTGTGTCGCGTGGATTTGAAGATAAGCCTTCTACTTCGCATTGATTTGAAGCTAACTCGATTGTTTCGCATGCAGTTGAAGCTAAATCATGCATAGCACAAGTATTTGAAGGTAAACCATTTGTTTCGCATGGATTTGAAGATATGCCTTCTACTTCGCATTGATTGGAAGCTAAATCATGTGTTTCGCTGTGATTTGTAGCTAACTCGTTTGTTTCGCATGCAGTTGAAGCTAAATCATGTTTATCAAAAGTATTTGAAGCTATAGCATTTGTTTCGCATGGATTTGAAGCTAAGCCTTCTACTTGGCATTGATTTGAATCTAAATCATGTGTTTCGCTTGGTTTTGAAGCTAACTCATCTGTTTCGCATGCAGTTGAAGGTGAATCATGTATATCACAAGTATTTGAATCTAAACCGTTTGATTCGCATGGATTTGAAGATAAGCCTTCTACTTCGCATTGATTTGCAGCTAAATCATGTGTTTCGCTTGGTTTTGAAGATAACTCGTTTGTTTCGCATGCAGTTGAAGCTAAATCATGTTTATCACAAGTATCTGAATATAAACCATCTGTTTCGCATGAATATTAAGCTAAACCATGTGTTTCGCATGAATTTCAAGCTAAATGATGTGTTTCGCTTGGTTTTGAAGCTGACTCTTTTGTTTCGCCTGCATTTGAAGATAAATCACGTATAGCACAAGTATTTGAAGCTAAACCATTTGTTTCGCGTGGATTTGAAGATAAGCCTTCTACTTCGCATTGATTTGAAGCTAACTCGATTGTTTCGCCTGCATTTGAAGCTATATCAATTATATCGCAATTATCTGAAGATAAATCATTTGTTTCTCATGTATTTGAAGCTAAGCCTTCCACTTCGCATTGATTTGAACATAAATAATGTGTTTCGCTTGGATTTGAAGGTAAAGCGTTTGTTTCGCATGCAGTTGAAGCTAAATCATGTATATCACAAGTATTTGAAGCTAAACCATTTGTTTCTCAAGTATTAGAAGCTACGCGTTCCAATTCGCATTGATTTGAAGATCACTCGATTGTTTCGCCTGCATATGAAGCTATATCACTTATATCGCAATTATCTGAAGATAAACCATTTGCTTCTCATGTTTTTGAAGCTAAGCCGTCTATTTGGTATTGATTTGAAGCTAAATCATGTGTTTCGCATGGATTTGAAGCTAACTCGTTTGTTTCACCTGCATTTGAAGCTGAATCATGTATATCACAAGAATTTGAAGCTAAACCATTTGTCTCGCATGAATTTGAAGCTAAGCGTTCTACTTCGCATTGATTTGAATCTAAATCATGTGTTTCGCTTGGTTTTGAAGATAACTCGTTTGTTTCGCATTCAGTTGAAGCTGAATCATGTATATCACAAGTATTTGAAGCTAAACCATTTCTTTCGCATGAATTTGAAGCAAAGCCTACTACTTCGCATTAATTTGAAGCTAACTCGATTGATTCGACTGCATTTGAATCTATATCACTTATATTGCAATTATCTGAAGATAAACCATTTGTGTCGGATGGATTTGAAGATAAGCCTCCTACTTCCCATTGATTTAAATCTAAATCGTGTGTATGGTATGGATATGAAGCTAACTCTTTTGTTTCGCCTGCATTTGAAGATAAGTCATGTATATCACAAGTATTTGAAGCTCAACCGTTTGATTCGCATGGATTTGAAGCTAACCCTTCCATTTCGCATTGATTTGCAGCTAAATCATGTGTTTCGCTTGATTTTGAAGCAAACTCGTTTTTTCGCATGCAGTTGAAGCTGAATCATGTATATCACAATTATTTGAAGCTAAACCATTTCTTTCGCATGAATTTGAATCTAAGCCTTCTACTTCGCATTGATTTGAAGCTAACTCGATTGTTTTGCCTGCATTTGAAGCTGAATCATGTATATCACAAGCATTTGAAGCTAAACCATTTGTTTCGCATGAATTTGAAGCTAAGCCTTCTACTTGGCATTGATTTGAATCTAAATCATGTGTTTCGCTTGGTTTTGAAGCTAACTCGTCTGTTTCGAATGCAGTTGAAGGTGAATCATGTATATCACAAGTATTTGAATCTAAACCGTTTGATTCGCATGGATTTGAAGATAAGCCTTCTACTTCGTATTGATTTGCAGCTAAATCATGTGTTTCGCTTGGTTTTGAAGTTAACTCGTTTGTTTCGCATGCAGTGGAAGCTAAATCATGTTTATCACAAGTATCTGATTATAAACCATCTGTTTCCCATGAATATTAAGCTAAACCATGTGTTTCGCATGAATTTCAAGCTAAATGATGTGTTTCGCTTGGTTTTGAAGCTAACTCTTTTTTTTCGCCTGCATTTGAAGATAAATCATGTATAGCACAAGTATTTGAAGCTAAACCATTTGTTGCGCGTGGATTTGAAGATAAGCCTTCTACTTCGCATTGACTTGAAGCTAACTGGATTGTTTCGCCTGCATTTGAAGCTATATCAATTATATCGCAATTATCTGAAGATAAATCATTTGTTTCTCATGTATTTGAAGCTAAGCCTTCCACTTCGCATTGATTTGAACCTAAATAATGTGTTTCGCTTGGATTTGAAGGTAAAGCGTTTGTTTCGCATGCAGTTGAAGCTAAATCATGTATATCACAAGTATTTGAAGCTAAACCATTTGTTTCTCAAGTATTAGAAGCTACGCGTTCCAATTCGCATTGATTTGAAGATCACTCGATTGTTTCGCCTGCATATGAAGCTATATCACTTATATCGCAATTATCTGAAGATAAATCATTTGTTTCTCATGTATTTGGAGATAAGCCTTCTACTTCGCATTGATTTGATGCTAAATCATATGTTTCGCATGGATTTGAAACTAACTCGTTTGTTTCATCTTCATTCGAAGCTGTTTCATTTATATCACAAGTATTTGAAGCTAAACCATTTGTTTCTCAAGTATTAGAAGCTACGCGTTCCAATTCGCATGGATTTGAAGCTAACTCGTTTGTTTCACCTGCATTTGAAGCTGAATCATGTATATCACAAGAATTTGAAGCTAAACCATTTGTCTCGCATGAATTTGAAGCTAAGCGTTCTACTTCGCATTGATTTGAATCTAAATCATGTGTTTCGCTTGGTTTTGAAGCTAACTCGTTTGTTTCGCATTCAGTTGAAGCTGAATCATGTATATCACAAGTATTTGAAGCTAAACCATTTCTTTCGCATGAATTTGAAGCAAAGCGTCCTACTTCGCATTAATTTGAAGCTAACTCGATTGATTCGACTGCATTTGAAGCTATATCAATTATATCGCAATTATCTGAAGATAAATCATTTGTTTCTCATGTATTTGAAGCTAAGCCTTCCACTTCGCATTGATTTGAACCTAAATAATGTGTTTCGCTTGAATTTGAAGGTAAAGCGTTTGTTTCGCATGCAGTTGAAGCTAAATCATGTATACCACAAGTATTTGAAGCTAAACCATTTGTTTCTCAAGTATTAGAAGCTACGCGTTCCAATTCGCATTGATTTGAAGATCACTCGATTCTTTCGCCTGCATATGAAGCTATATCACTTATATCGCAATTATCTGAAGATAAATCATTTGTTTCTCATGTATTTGGAGATAAGCCTTCTACTTCGCATTGATTTGATGCTAAATCATATGTTTCGCATGGATTTGAAACTAACTCGTTTGTTTCATCTTCATTTGAAGCTGTTTCATTTATATCGCAAGTATTTGAAGATAAACCATTTGTTTCGGATGGATTTGAAGATAAGCCTCCTACTTCCCATTGATTTAAATCTAAATCGTGTGTATGGCATGGATATGAAGCTAACTCTTTTGTTTCGCCTGCATTTGAAGATCAGTCATGTATATCACAAGTATTTGAAGCTCAACCGTTTGATTCGCATGGATTTGAAGCTAACCCTTCCACTTCGCATTGATTTGCAGCTAAATCATGTGTTTCGCTTGATTTTGAAGCAAACTCGTTTTTTCGCATGCAGTTGAAGCTGAATCATGTATATCACAAGTATTTGAAGATAAACCATTTCTTTCGCATGAATTTGAAGCTAAGCCTTCTACTTCGCATTGATTTGAAGCTAACTCGATTGTTTCGCCTGCATTTGAAGCTGAATCATGTATATCACAAGCATTTGAAGCTAAACCATTTGTTTCGCATGAATTTGAAGCTAAGCCTTCTACTTGGCATTGATTTGAATCTAAATCATGTGTTTCGCTTGGTTTTGAAGCTAACTCGTCTGTTTCGCATGCAGTTGAAGGTGAATCATGTATATCGCAAGTATTTGAATCTAAACCGTTTGATTCGCATGGATTTGAAGATAAGCCTTCTACTTCCCATTGATTTGCAGCTAAATCATGTGTTTCGCTTAGTTTTGAAGATAACTCGTTTGTTTCGCATGCAGTTGAAGCTAAATCATGTTTATCACAAGTATCTGAATATAAACCATCTGTTTCGCATGAATATTAAGCTAAACCATGTGTTTCGCATGGATTTCAAGCTAAATGATGTGTTTCGCTTGGTTTTGAAGCTAACTCTTTTTTTCGCCTGCATTTGAAGATAAATCATGTATAGCACAAGTATTTGAAGCTAAACCATTTGTTTCGCGTGGATTTGAAGATAAGCCTTCTACTTCGCATTGATTTGAAGCTAACTCGATTGTTTCGCCTGCATTTGAAGCTATATCAATTATATCGCAATTATCTGAAGATAAATCATTTGTTTCTCATGTATTTGAAGCTAAGCCTTCCACTTCGCATTGATTTGAACCTAAATAATGTGTTTCGCTTGGATTTGAAGGTAACTCGTTTTTTCGAATGCAGTTGAAGCTAAATCATGCATAGCATAAGTATTTGAAGGTAAACCATTTGTTTCGCATGGATTTGAAGATATGCCTTCTACTTCGCATTGGTTGGAAGCTAAATCATGTGTTTCGCTGTGATTTGCAGCTAACTCGTTTGTTTCGCATGCAGTTGAAGCTAAATCATGTTTATCAACAGTATTTGAAGCTATAGCATTTGTTTCGCATGGATTTGAAGCTAAGCATTCTACTTCGCATTGATTTGAAGTTAAATCATGTGTTTCTCTTTGATTTGAAGCTAACTCGTTTGTTACGCATGCAGTTGAAGCTAAATCATGTATATCACAAGTACCTGAATATAAACCATCTGTTTCGCAAGAATAGTAACCTAAACCATGTGTTTCGCATGAATTTGAAGCTAAATGATGTGTTTCGCTTGGTTTTGAAGCTAACTCTTTTGTTTCGCCTGCATTTGAAGATAAATCATGTATAGCACAAGTATTTGAAGCTAAACCATTTGTTTCGCGTGGATTTGAAGATAAGCCTTCTACTTCGCATTGATTTGAAGTTAAATCATGTGTTTCTCTTGGATTTGAAGCTAACTCGTTTGTTTCGAATGCAGATGAAGCTAAATCATGTATATCACGAGTATTTTAAGCTAAACCATTTGTTTCTCATGTGTTGGAAGCTAAGACTTCCGCTTCGCATTGATTTGAAGCTAACTCGATTGTTTCGCCTGCATATGAATCTATATCTCTTATATCCCTATTATCTGAAGATAAATCATTTGTTTCTCATGTATTTGAAGATAAGCCTTGTACTTCGCATTGATTTGTAGGTAAATCATGTGTTTCGCTTGGATTTCAAGCTAACTCGTTTGTTTCGTTTGCAGTTGAAGCTAAATCATGTTTATCACAAGTATCTGAATATAAACCATCTGTGTCGCATGACTATTGAGCTAAACCATGTGTTTCGCATGAATTTGAAGCTAAATGATGTGTTTCGCATGGATATGAAGCTAACTCTTTTGTTTCGCCTGCATTTGAAGATAAATAATGTATATCACAAGTACTTGAAGCTCAACCGTTTGATTCGCATGGATTTGAAGCTAAGCCTTCTACTTCGCATTGATTTGCAGCTAAATCATGTGTTACGCTTGGTTTTGAAGCTGACTCGTTTTCTTCGCCTGTATTTGAAGATAAATCATGTGTATCACAAGTATTTGAAACTAAACCATTCGCTTCGCATGGATTTGGAGCAAAGACTTCAACTTCGCATTGATTCGAAGCTAAATCCTGTGTTTCTCTTTGATTTTAAGCAAACTTGTTTGTTTCGCATGCAGTTGAAGCTAAATCATGATTATCACAATATCTGAATCTAAAACATCTGTTTCGCAAGACTATGAAGCTATGAAGCTAAACCATGTATTTCGCATGAACTTGAAACTAAATGATGTGTTTCGCATGGATTTGAAGCTAACTCTATTGTTTCGCCTGCATTTGAAGATAAATCATGTATATCACAAGTATTTGAAGCTAAACCGTTTGATTCCCATGGATTTGAAGCTAAGCCTTCTACTTCGCATTGATTTGCAGCTAAATCATGTGTTTCGCTTGGTTTTGAAGCTAACTCGTTTGTTTCGTATGCAGTTGAAGCTAAATCATGTATATCACATGTACCTGAATATAAACCATCTGTTTCGCAAGAATAGTAACCTAAACCATGTGTTTCGCATGAATTTGAAGCTAAATGATGTGTTTCGCTTAGTTTTGAAGGTAACTCTTTTGTTTCGCCTGCATTTGAAGATAAATCATGTATAGCACAAGTATTTGAAGCTAAACCATTTGTTTCGCGTGGATTTGAAGATAAGCCTTCTACTTCGCATTGATTTGAAGTTAAATCATGTGTTTCTCTTGGATTTGAAGCTAACCCGTTTGTTTCGAATGCAGATGAAGCTAAATCATGTATATCACGAGTATTTTAAGCTAAACCATTTGTTTCTCATGTATTGGAAGCTAAGACTTCCGCTTCGCATTGATTTGAAGCTAACTCGATTGTTTCGCCTGCATATGAATCTATATCTCTTATATCCCTATTATCTGAAGATAAATCATTTGTTTCTCATGTATTTGAAGATAAGCCTCGTACTTCGCATTGATTTGTAGGTAAATCATGTGTTTCGCTTGGATTTCAAGCTAACTCGTTTGTTTCGTTTGCAGTTGAAGCTAAATCATGTTTATCACAAGTATCTGAATATAAACCATCTGTGTCGCATGACTATTGAGCTAAACCATGTGTTTCGCATGAATTTGAAGCTAAATGATGTGTTTCGCATGGATATGAAGCTAACTCTGTTGTTTCGCCTGCATTTGAGGATAAATAATGTATATCACAAGTACTTGAAGCTAAACCGTTTGATTCGCATGGATTTGAAGCTAAGCCTTCTACTTCGCATTGATTTGCAGCTAAATCATGTGTTACGCTTGGTTTTGAAGCTGACTCGTTTTCTTCGCCTGTATTTGAAGATAAATCATGTGTATCACAAGTATTTGAAACTAAACCATTCGCTTCGCATGGATTTGGAGCAAAGACTTCAACTTCGCATTGATTCGAAGCTAAATCCTGTGTTTCTCTTTGATTTTAAGCAAACTTGTTTGTTTCGCATGCAGTTGAAGCTAAATCATGATTATCACAATATCTGAATCTAAAACATCTGTTTCGCAAGACTATGAAGCTATGAAGCTAAACCATGTATTTCGCATGAACTTGAAACTAAATGATGTGTTTCGCATGGATTTGAAGCTAACTCTATTGTTTCGCCTGCATTTGAAGATAAATCATGTATATCACAAGTATTTGAAGCTAAACCGTTTGATTCCCATGGATTTGAAGCTAAGCCTTCTACTTCGCATTGATTTGCAGCTAAATCATGTGTTTCGCTTGGTTTTGAAGCTAACTCGTTTGTTTCGTATGCAGTTGAAGCTAAATCATGTATATCACAAGTATTTTAAGCTAAACCATTTGTGTCGGATGGATTTGAAGATAAGCCTTCTACTTCGCATTGATTTGAAGTTAAATCATGTGTTTCTCATTGATTTGAAGCTAACTCGTTTGTTTCGCATGCAGTTGAAGCTAAATCATGTATATAACAAGTACCTGAATATAAACCATCTGTTTCGCATGAATAGTAAGCTAAACCATGTGTTTCGCATGAATTTGAAGCTAAATGATGTGTTTCGCTTGGTTTTGAAGCTAACTCTTTTGTTTCGCCTGCATTTGAAGATGAATCATGTATAGCACAAGTATTTGAAGCTTAACCATTTGTTTCGCGTGGATTTGGAGATAAGCCTTCTACTTCGCATGGATTTGAAGCTAACCCTTCCACTTCGCATTGATTTGCAGCTAAATCTTGTGTTTCGCTTGGTTTTGAAGCTAACTCGTTTTTTCGCATGCAGTTGAAGCTAAATCATGCATAGCATAAGTATTTTAAGGTAAACCATTTGTTTCGCATGGATTTGAAGATATGCCTTCTACTTCGCATTGGTTGGAAGCTAAATCATGTGTTTCGCTGTGATTTGCAGCTAACTCGTTTGTTTCGCATGCAGTTGAAGCTAAATCATGTTTATCAAAAGTATTTGAAGCTATAGCATTTGTTTCGCATGGATTTGAAGCTAAGCATTCTACTACGCATTGATTTGAAGTTAAATCATGTGTTTCTCTTTGATTTGAAGCTAACTCGTTTGTTTCGCATGCAGTTGAAGCTAAATCATGTATATCACAAGTACCTGAATATAAACCATCTGTTTCGCAAGAATAGTAACCTAAACCATGTGTTTCGCATGAATTTGAAGCTAAATGATGTGTTTCGCTTGGTTTTGAAGCTAACTCTTTTGTTTCGCCTGCATTTGAAGATAAATCATGTATAGCACAAGTATTTGAAGCTAAACCATTTGTTTCGCGTGGATTTGAAGATAAGCCTTCTACTTCGCATTGATTTGATGTTAAATCATGTGTTTCTCTTGGATTTGAAGCTAACTCGTTTGTTTCGAATGCAGATGAAGCTAAATCATGTATATCACGAGTATTTTAAGCTAAACCATTTGTTTCTCATGTGTTGGAAGCTAAGACTTCCGCTTCGCATTGATTTGAAGCTAACTCGATTGTTTCGCCTGCATATGAATCTATATCTCTTATATCCCTATTATCTGAAGATAAATCATTTGTTTCTCATGTATTTGAAGATAAGCTTTGTACTTCGCATTGATTTGTAGGTAAATCATGTGTTTCGCTTGGATTTCAAGCTAACTCGTTTGTTTCGTTTGCAGTTGAAGCTAAATCATGTTTATCACAAGTATCTGAATATAAACCATCTGTGTCGCATGACTATTGAGCTAAACCATGTGTTTCGCATGAATTTGAAGCTAAATGATGTGTTTCGCATGGATATGAAGCTAACTCTTTTGTTTCGCCTGCATTTGAAGATAAATAATGTATATCACAAGTACTTGAAGCTCAACCGTTTGATTCCCATGGATTTGAAGCTAAGCCTTCTACTTCGCATTGATTTGCAGCTAAATCATGTGTTTCGCTTGGTTTTGAAGCTAACTCGTTTGTTTCGTATGCAGTTGAAGCTAAATCATGTATATCACAAGTACCTGAATATAAACCATTTGTGTCGGATGGATTTGAAGATAAGCCTTCTACTTCGCATTGATTTGAAGTTAAATCATGTGTTTCTCTTTGATTTGAAGCTAACTCGTTTGTTTCGCATGCAGTTGAAGCTAAATCATGTATATAACAAGTACCTGAATATAAACCATCTGTTTCGCATGAATAGTAAGCTAAACCATGTGTTTCGCATGAATTTGAAGCTAACTGATGTGTTTCGCTTGGTTTTGAAGCTAACTCTTTTGTTTCGCCTGCATTTGAAGATAAATCATGTATAGCACAAGTATTTGAAGCTAAACCATTTGTTTCGCGTGGATTTGAAGATAAGCCTTCTACTTCGCATGGATTTGAAGCTAACCCTTCCACTTCGCATTGATTTGCATCTAAATCTTGTGTTTCGCTTGGTTTTGAAGCTAACTCGTTTTTTCGCATGCAGTTGAAGCTAAATCATGCATAGCATAAGTATTTGAAGGTAAACCATTTGTTTCGCATGGATTTGAAGATATGCCTTCTACTCCGCATTGGTTGGAAGCTAAATCATGTGTTTCGCTGTGATTTGCAGCTAACTCGTTTGTTTCGCATGCAGTTGAAGCTAAATCATGTTTATCAAAAGTATTTGAAGCTATAGCATTTGTTTCGCATGGATTTGAAGCTAAGCATTCTACTACGCATTGATTTGAAGTTAAATCATGTGTTTCTCTTTGATTTGAAGCTAACTCGTTTGTTTCGCATGCAGTTGAAGCTAAATCATGTATATCACAAGTACCTGAATATAAACCATCTGTTTCGCAAGAATAGTAACCTAAACCATGTGTTTCGCATGAATTTGAAGCTAAATGATGTGTTTCGCTTGGTTTTGAAGCTAACTCTTTTGTTTCGCCTGCATTTGAAGATAAATCATGTATAGCACAAGTATTTGAAGCTAAACCATTTGTTTCGCGTGGATTTGAAGATAAGCCTTCTACTTCGCATTGATTTGAAGTTAAATCATGTGTTTCTCTTGGATTTGAAGCTAACTCGTTTGTTTCGAATGCAGATGAAGCTAAATCATGTATATCACGAGTATTTTAAGCTAAACCATTTGTTTCTCATGTATTGGAAGCTAAGACTTCCGCTTCGCATTGATTTGAAGCTAACTCGATTGTTTCGCCTGCATATGAATCTATATCTCTTATATCCCTATTATCTGAAGATAAATCATTTGTTTCTCATGTATTTGAAGATAAGCCTTGTACTTCGCATTGATTTGTAGGTAAATCATGTGTTTCGCTTGGATTTCAAGCTAACTCGTTTGTTTCGTTTGCAGTTGAAGCTAAATCATGTTTATCACAAGTATCTGAATATAAACCATCTGTGTCGCATGACTATTGAGCTAAACCATGTGTTTCGCATGAATTTGAAGTTAAATGATGTGTTTCGCATGGATATGAAGCTAACTCTTTTGTTTCGCCTGCATTTGAAGATAAATCATGTATATCACAAGTACTTGAAGCTCAACCGTTTGATTCGCATGGATTTGAAGCTAAGCCTTCTACTTCGAATTGATTTGCAGCTAAATCATGTGTTACGCTTGGTTTTGAAGCTGACTCGTTTTCTTCGCCTGTATTTGAAGATAAATCATGTGTATCACAAGTATTTGAAACTAAACCATTCGCTTCGCATGGATTTGGAGCAAAGACTTCAACTTCGCATTGATTCGAAGCTAAATCCTGTGTTTCTCTTTGATTTTAAGCAAACTTGTTTGTTTCGCATGCAGTTGAAGCTACATCATGATTATCACAATATCTGAATCCAAAACATCTGTTTCGCAAGACTATGAAGCTATGAAGCTAAACCATGTATTTCGCATGAACTTGAAACTAAATGATGTGTTTCGCATGGATTTGAAGCTAACTCTATTGTTTCGCCTGCATTTGAAGATAAATCATGTATATCACAAGTATTTGAAGCTAAACCGTTTGATTCCCATGGATTTGAAGCTAAGCCTTCTACTTCGCATTGATTTGCAGCTAAATCATGTGTTTCGCTTGGTTTTGAAGCTAACTCGTTTGTTTCGTATGCAGTTGAAGCTAAATCATGTATATCACAAGTACCTGAATATAAACCATTTGTGTCGGATGGATTTGAAGATAAGCCTTCTACTTCGCATTGATTTGAAGTTAAATCATGTGTTTCTCTTTGATTTGAAGCTAACTCGTTTGTTTCGCATGCAGTTGAAGCTAAATCATGTATATAACAAGTACCTGAATATAAACCATCTGTTTCGCATGAATAGTAAGCTAAACCATGTGTTTCGCATGAATTTGAAGCTAAATGATGTGTTTCGCTTGGTTTTGAAGCTAACTCTTTTGTTTCGCCTGCATTTGAAGATGAATCATGTATAGCACAAGTATTTGAAGCTTAACCATTTGTTTCGCGTGGATTTGGAGATAAGCCTTCTACTTCGCATGGATTTGAAGCTAACCCTTCCACTTCGCATTGATTTGCAGCTAAATCTTGTGTTTCGCTTGGTTTTGAAGCTAACTCGTTTTTTCGCATGCAGTTGAAGCTAAATCATGCATAGCATAAGTATTTTAAGGTAAACCATTTGTTTCGCATGGATTTGAAGATATGCCTTCTACTTCGCATTGGTTGGAAGCTAAATCATGTGTTTCGCTGTGATTTGCAGCTAACTCGTTTGTTTCGCATGCAGTTGAAGCTAAATCATGTTTATCAAAAGTATTTGAAGCTATAGCATTTGTTTCGCATGGATTTGAAGCTAAGCATTCTACTACGCATTGATTTGAAGTTAAATCATGTGTTTCTCTTTGATTTGAAGCTAACTCGTTTGTTTCGCATGCAGTTGAAGCTAAATCATGTATATCACAAGTACCTGAATATAAACCATCTGTTTCGCAAGAATAGTAACCTAAACCATGTGTTTCGCATGAAATTGAAGCTAAATGATGTGTTTCGCTTGGTTTTGAAGCTAACTCTTTTGTTTCGCCTGCATTTGAAGATAAATCATGTATAGCACAAGTATTTGAAGCTAAACCATTTGTTTCGCGTGGATTTGAAGATAAGCCTTCTACTTCGCATTGATTTGAAGTTAAATCATGTGTTTCTCTTGGATTTGAAGCTAACTCGTTTGTTTCGAATGCAGATGAAGCTAAATCATGTATATCACGAGTATTTTAAGCTAAACCATTTGTTTCTCATGTATTGGAAGCTAAGACTTCCGCTTCGCATTGATTTGAAGCTAACTCGATTGTTTCGCCTGCATATGAATCTATATCTCTTATATCCCTATTATCTGAAGATAAATCATTTGTTTCTCATGTATTTGAAGATAAGCCTTGTACTTCGCATTGATTTGAAGTTAAATCATGTGTTTCTCTTTGATTTGAAGCTAACTCGTTTGTTTCGCATGCAGTTGAAGCTAAATCATGTATATAACAAGTACCTGAATATAAACCATCTGTTTCGCATGAATAGTAAGCTAAACCATGTGTTTCGCATGAATTTGAAGCTAAATGATGTGTTTCGCTTGGTTTTGAAGCTAACTCTTTTGTTTCGCCTGCATTTGAAGATAAATCATGTATAGCACAAGTATTTGAAGCTAAACCATTTGTTTCGCGTGGATTTGAAGATAAGCCTTCTACTTCGCATTGATTTACACCTAAATCATGTGTTTCGCTCGGTTTTGAAGCTAACTCGATTGTTTCGCCTTCCTTCTACTTCGCATTGATTTGAAGTTGGATTTGAAGCTAACTCGTTTGTTTCGCAATGCAGTTGATGCTAAATCATGTATAAAACAAGTATTTGAAGGTAAACCATTTATTTCGCATGCATTTGAAGCTAAGTCTTCTACTCTGCATGAAATTGAAGCTAAATCATGTGTTTCGCTTGTATTTGAAGCTAACTCGTTTGTTTCGCATGCAGTTGAAGCTAAATCATGTATATCACAAGAATTTGAAGCTAAACCATTTGTTTCGCATGGATTTGAAGCTAAGCCTTCTACTTGGCATTGATTTGAATCTAAATCATGTGTTTAGTGTGGATTTGAAGCTAACTCGTTTGCTTCACATGCAGTCGAAGCTAAATCATATATATCACAAGTATTTGAAGCTAAACCATTTGTTTCGGATTGATTTGAAGCTAAACCATTTGTTTCGGATTGATTTGAAGCTAAGCCTTCTACTTCGCATTGATTTACACCTAAATCATGTGTTTCGCTTGGTTTTGAAGCTAATTCGATTGTTTCGCATGCAGTTGTGGCTAAATCATGTATAGCACAAGTATTTGAAGGTAAACCATTTGTTTCGCATCTTTTTGAAGATATGCCTTCTATTTCGCATTGATTTGAAGCTAAATCATGTGTTTCGCTGTGATTTGTAGCTAACTCGTTTGTTTCGCATGCAGTTGAAGCTAAATCATGTTTATCAAAAGTATTTGAAGCTATAGCATTTGTTTCGCATGGATTTGAAGCTAAGCCTTCTACTTGGCATTGATTTGAATCTAAATCATGTGTTTAGTGTGGATTTGAAGCTAACTCGTTTGCTTCACATGCAGTCGAAGCTAAATCATATATATCACAAGTATTTGAAGCTAAACCATTTGTTTCGGATTGATTTGAAGCTAAACCATTTGTTTCGGATTGATTTGAAGCTAAGCCTTCTACTTCGTATTGATTTGATGCTAAATCATATGTTTCGCATGGATTTGAAACTAACTCGTTTGTTTCGCATGCAGTTGAAGCTAAATCATGTATATCACAATTATTTGAAGCTAAACCATTTGTTTCGCATGGATTTGAAGCTAAGCCTTCAACTTCGCATTGATTTGAACCTAAATCATGTGATTCGCTTGGATTTGATGCTAACTCGTATGTTTCGCATGCAGTTGAAGGTAAATCATGTATATCACAAGTATTCGAAGCTAAACCATTTGTATCGCATGGATTTGAAGCTAAGCCTTCTAGTGCGCATTGATTCGAAGCAAAATCATGTGTTTTGCATGGATTTGAAGCTAACTCGATTGTTTCGCCTTCCTTCTACTTCGCATTGATTTGAAGTTGGATTTGAAGCTAACTCGTTTGTTTCGCAATGCAGTTGATGCTAAATCATGTATAAAACAAGTATTTGAAGGTAAACCATTTATTTCGCATGCATTTGAAGCTAAGTCTTCTACTCTGCATGAAATTGAAGCTAAATCATGTGTTTCGCTTGTATTTGAAGCTAACTCGTTTGTTTCGCATGCAGTTGAAGCTAAATCATGTATATCACAAGAATTTGAAGCTAAACCATTTGTTTCGCATGTATTTGAAGATAAACCTTATACTTCGTATTGATTTGAATCTAAATGATGTGTTTCGCATGGATTTGAAGCTAACTCGTTTGTTTCGCCTACATTTGAAGCTAAATCATGTATATCACAAGTATTTGTAACTAAACATTTGTTTCGCATGGATTTGAAGCTAAGTCTTCTACATCGTATTGATTTGAAGCTAAGCCTTCTACTTCGCATTGATTTGATGCTAAATCATATGTTTCGCATGGATTTGAAACTAACTCGTTTGTTTCGTCTTCATTTGAAGCTGTTTCATTTATATCGCAAGTATTTGAAGCTAAACCATTTGTGTCGGATGGATTTGAAGATAAGCCTTCTACTTCGCATTGATTTGAAGTTAAATCATGTGTTTCTCTTTGATTTGAAGCTAACTCGTTTGTTTCGCGTGCAGTTGAAGCTAAATCATGTATATAACAAGTACCTGAATATAAACCATCTGTTTCGCATGAATAGTAAGCTAAACCATGTGTTTCGCATGAATTTGAAGCTAAATGATGTGTTTCGCTTGGTTTTGAAGCTAACTCTTTTGTTTCGCCTGCATTTGAAGATAAATCATGTATAGCACAAGTATTTGAAGCTAAACCATTTGTTTCGCGTGGATTTGAAGCAAAGACTTCAACTTCGCATTGATTTGCAACTAAATCATGTGTTACGCTTGGTTTTGAAGCTAACACGTTTGTTTCGCATGCCGGTATAGCTAAAACATGTACATCACAAGTATCTGGATCTAATCCATCTGTTTCGCAAGAATATGAAGCTATGAAGCTAATCCATGTGATACGCATGAATTTGAAGCTAAATCATGTGTTTCGCATGGATTTGAAGCTGTATCACTTATATCGCAATTATCTGAAGATAAATCATTTGTTTCTCATGTGTTTGAAGCTAAGCCTTCTACTTCGCATTGATTCGAAGCTAAATCATCTGAATCGCATCGATTTGAAGCTAACTCGTTTGTTTCGCATGCAGTTGAATCTAAATCATGTATATCACAAGTATTTGAAACTAAACCATTTGTTTCGGATTGATTTGAAGCTAACCCTTCTACTTCGCATTGATTTACACCTAAATCATGTGTTTCGCTTGGTTTTGAAGCTAATTCGATTGTTTCGCATGCAGTTGTGGCTAAATCATGTATAGCACAAGTATTTGAAGGTAAACCATTTGTTTCGCATCTTTTTGAAGATATGCCTTCTACTTCGCATTGATTTGAAGCTAAATCATGTGTTTTGCTGTGATTTGTAGCTAACTCGTTTGTTTCGCATGCAGTTGAAGCTAAATCATGTTTATCAAAAGTATTTGAAGCTATAGCATTTGTTTCGCATGGATTTGAAGCTAAGCCTTCTACTTGGCATTGATTTGAATCTAAATCATGTGTTTAGTGTGGATTTGAAGCTAACTCGTTTGCTTCACATGCAGTCGAAGCTAAATCATATATATCACAAGTATTTGAAGCTAAACCATTTGTTTCGGATTGATTTGAAGCTAAACCTTTGTTTCGGATTGATTTGAAGCTAAGCCTTCTACTTCGTATTGATTTGATGCTAAATCATATGTTTCGCATGGATTTGAAACTAACTCGTTTGTTTCGCATGCAGTTGAAGCTAAATCATGTATATCACAATTATTTGAAGCTAAACCATTTGTTTCGCATGGATTTGAAGCTAAGCCTTCAACTTCGCATTGATTTGAACCTAAATCATGTGATTCGCTTGGATTTGATGCTAACTCGTATGTTTCGCATGCAGTTGAAGGTAAATCATGTATATCACAAGTATTCGAAGCTAAACCAATTGTATCGCATGGATTTGAAGCTAAGCCTTCTAGTGCGCATTGATTCGAAGCTAAATCATGTGTTTTGCATGGATTTGAAGCTAACTCGATTGTTTCGCCTTCCTTCTACTTCGCATTGATTTGAAGTTGGATTTGAAGCTAACTCGTTTGTTTCGCAATGCAGTTGATGCTAAATCATGTATAAAACAAGTATTTGAAGGTATACCATTTATTTCGCATGCATTTGAAGCTAAGTCTTCTACTCTGCATGAAATTGAAGCTAAATCATGTGTTTCGCTTGTATTTGAAGCTAACTCGTTTGTTTCGCATGCAGTTGAAGCTAAATCATGTATATCACAAGAATTTGAAGCTAAACCATTTGTTTCGCATGTATTTGAAGATAAACCTTATACTTCGTATTGATTTGAATCTAAATGATGTGTTTCGCATGGATTTGAAGCTAACTCGTTTGTTTCGCCTGCATTTGAAGCTAAAGCATGTATATCACAAGTATTTGTAACTAAACATTTGTTTCGCATGGATTTGAAGCTAAGTCTTCTACATCGGATTGATTTGAAGCTAAGCCTTCTACTTCGCATTGATTTGATGCTAAATCATATGTTTCGCATGGATTTGAAACTAACTCGTTTGTTTCGTCTTCATTTGAAGCTGTTTCATTTATATCGTAAGTATTTGAAGGTAAACCATTTGTTTCGCATGGATTTGAAGCTAAGCCTTCTACTTCGCATTGATTTGAAGTTAAATCATGTGTTTCTCTTTGATTTGAAGCAAACTTGGTTGTTTCGCATGCAGTTGAAGCTAAATCATGTTTATCACAAGTATCTGAATCTAAACCATCTGATTCGCAAGAATATGAAGCTATGAAGCCAAACCATGTGTTTCGCATGAATTTGAAACTAAATGATGTGTTTCGCATGGATTTGAAGCTAAATCTTTTGTTTCGACTGCATTTGAAGATAAATCATGTATATCACAAGTATTTGAAGCTAAACCATTTGTTTCTCAAGTATTAGAAGCTACGCGTTCCAATTCGCATTGATTTGAAGATCACTCGATTGTTTCGCCTGCATATGAAGCTATATCACTTATATCGCAATTATCTGAAGATAAATCATTTGTTTCTCATGTATTTGGAGATAAGCCTTCTACTTCGCATTGATTTGATGCTAAATCATATGTTTCGCATGGATTTGAAACTAACTCGTTTGTTTCATCTTCATTTGAAGCTGTTTCATTTATATCGCAAGTATTTGAAGCTAAACCATTTGTGTCGGATGGATTTGAAGATAAGCCTTCTACTTCGCATTGATTTGAAGTTAAATCATGTGTTTCTCTTTGATTTGAAGCTAACTCGTTTGTTTCGCATGCAGTTGAAGCTAAATCATGTATATAACAAGTACCTGAATATAAACCATCTGTTTCGCATGAATAGTAAGCTAAACCATGTGTTTCGCATGAATTTGAAGCTAAATGATGTGTTTCGCTTGGTTTTGAAGCTAACTCTTTTGTTTCGCCTGCATTTGAAGATAAATCATGTATAGCACAAGTATTTGAAGCTAAACCATTTGTTTCGCGTGGATTTGAAGCAAAGACTTCAACTTCGCATTGATTTGCAACTAAATCATGTGTTACGCTTGGTTCTGAAGCTAACACGTTTGTTTCGCATGCCGGTATAGCTAAAACATGTACATCACAAGTATCTATGATCTAATCCATCTGTTTCGCAAGAATATGAAGCTATGAAGCTAATCCATGTGATACGCATGAATTTGAAGCTAAATCATGTGTTTCGCATGGATTTGAAGCTGTATCACTTATATCGCAATTATCTGAAGATAAATCATTTGTTTCTCATGTGTTTGAAGCTAAGCCTTCTACTTCGCATTGATTCGAAGCTAAATCATGTGAATCGGATCGATTTGAAGCTAACTCGTTTGTTTCGCATGCAGTTGAATCTAAATCATGTATATCACAAGTATTTGAAACTAAACCATTTGTTTCGGATTGATTTGAAGCTAACCCTTCTACTTCGCATTGATTTACACCTAAATCATGTGTTTCGCTTGGTTTTGAAGCTAATTCGATTGTTTCGCATGCAGTTGTGGCTAAATCATGTATAGCACAAGAATTTGAAGCTAAACCATTTGTTTCGCATGTATTTGAAGATAAACCTTATACTTCGTATTGATTTGAATCTGAATGATGTGTTTCGCATGGATTTGAAGCTAACTCGTTTGTTTCGCCTGCATTTGAAGCTAAATCATGTTTATCAAAAGTATTTGAAGCTATAGCATTTGTTTCGCATGGATTTGAAGCTAAGCCTTCTACTTGGCATTGATTTGAATCTAAATCATGTGTTTAGTGTGGATTTGAAGCTAACTCGTTTGCTTCACATGCAGTCGAAGCTAAATCATATATATCACAAGTATTTGAAGCTAAACCATTTGTTTCGGATTGATTTGAAGCTAAACCATTTGTTTCGGATTGATTTTAAGCTAAGCCTTCTACTTCGTATTGATTTGATGCTAAATCATATGTTTCGCATGGATTTGAATCTAACTCGTTTGTTTCGCATGCAGTTGAAGCTAAATCATGTATATCACAATTATTTGAAGCTAAACCATTTGTTTCGCATGGATTTGAAGCTAAGCCTTCAACTTCGCATTGATTTGAACCTAAATCATGTGATTCGCTTGGATTTGATGCTAACTCGTATGTTTCGCATGGATTTGAAACTAACTCGTTTGTTTCGCATGCAGTTGAAGCTAAATCATGTATATCACAATTATTTGAAGCTAAACCATTTGTTTCGCATGGATTTGAAGCTAAGCCTTCAACTTCGCATTGATTTGAACCTAAATCATGTGATTCGCTTGGATTTGATGCTAACTCGTATGTTTCGCATGCAGTTGAAGGTAAATCATGTATATCACAAGTATTCGAAGCTAAACCATTTGTATCGCATGGATTTGAAGCTAAGCCTTCTAGTGCGCATTGATTCGAAGCTAAATCATGTGTTTTGCATGGATTTGAAGCTAACTCGATTGTTTCGCCTTCCTTCTACTTCGCATTGATTTGAAGTTGGATTTGAAGCTAACTCGATTGTTTCGCAATGCAGTTGATGCTAAATCATGTATAAAACAAGTATTTGAAGGTAAACCATTTATTTCGCATGGATTTGAAGCTAAGTCTTCTACATCGGATTGATTTGAAGCTAAGCCTTCTACTTCGCATTGATTTGATGCTAAATCATATGTTTCGCATGGATTTGAAACTAACTCGTTTGTTTCGTCTTCATTTGAAGCTGTTTCATTTATATCGTAAGTATTTGAAAGTAAACCATTTGTTTCGCATGGATTTGAAGCTAAGCCTTCTACTTCGCATTGATTTGAACCTAAATCATGTGTTTCTCTTTGATTTGAAGCAAACTTGGTTGTTTCGCATGCAGTTGAAGCTAAATCATGTTTATCACAAGTATCTGAATCTAAACCATCTGATTCGCAAGAATATGAAGCTATGAAGCCAAACCATGTGTTTCGCATGAATTTGAAACTAAATGATGTGTTTCGCATGGATTTGAAGCTAAATCATGTGTTTCGCATGGATTTGAGGACAACTCGTTTGTTTCGCCTGTATTTGAAGATAAATCATGTATATCACAAGTACTTGACGCTCAACCGTTTGGTTCGCATGGATTTGAAGTTAAGCCTTCTACTTCGCATTGATTTGCAGCTAAATCATGTGTTACGCATGGTTTTGATGCTAACTCGTTTTCTTCGCCTGTATTTGAAGATAAATCATGTATATCACAAGTATTTGAAGCTAAAAAATTCGCTTCGCATGGATTTGAAGCATAGACCTCAACTTCGCATTGATTTGAAGATAAATCATGTGTTTCGCTTGGATTTGAAGCTAACTCGTTTGTTTCGCATGGATTTGAAGCTACTCGTTTGTTTCGCATGCAGTTGAAGCTATATCACTTATGGTCGCAAGTATTTGAAGCTAAATCATTCGTTTCACATGGAGTTCAAGCTAAGCCTTCTACTTCGCATTGATTTGGAGCTAAATCATGTGTTTAGGATGGATTTAAAGCTATCACGTTTCTTTCGCATGCAGTTGAAGCTAAATCATGTATATCACTAGTATTTGAAGCTAAACCATTTGTTTCGCATGGATTCGAAAATCAGCCTTCTATATCGCAATGATTTGAAGCTAAATCATGTGTTTCTCATGGATTTGAAGCTATCTCTTTTCTATCGCATGGATTTAAAGCTAACTCGTTTGTTTCGCATGCTGTTGAAGCTAAATCTAGTATATCACAAGTATTTGAAGCTAACCAATTTGTTTCGCATGGATTCGAAAATCAGCCTTCTATTTCGCATTGATTTGAATTTAAATCATGAGTTTCGCTTGGATTTGAAGCTAACTCGTTTGTTTCGCATGGATTTGAAGCTAACTCATTTGTTTCGCATGCTGTTGAGGCTAAATCTAGTATATCACAAGTATTTGAAGCTAAACCATTTGTTTCGTATGGATTCGGAAATCGGCCCTCTATTTCGCATTGATTTGAATCTAAATCATGAGTTTCGCATGGATTTGAAGCTAACTCGTTTGTTTCGCATGGATTTGAAGCTAACTCATTTGTTTCGCATGCTGTTGACGCAAAATCTAGTATATCACAAGTATTTGAAGCTAAACCATTTGTTTCGTATGGATTCGGAAATCGGCCCTCTATTTCGCATTGATTTGAATCTAAATCATGAGTTTCGCATGGATTTGAAGCTAACTCGTTTGTTTCGCATGGATTTGAAGCTAACTCATTTGTTTCGCATGCTGTTGACGCAAAATCTAGTATATCACAAGTATTTGAAGCTAAACCATTTGTTTCGTATGGATTCGAATATCGGCCTTCTATTTCGCATTGATTTGAATCTAAATCATGAGCTTCGCATGGATCTGAAGCTAACTCGTTTGTTTCGCAAGGATTTGAAGCTACTCGTTTGTTTCGCATGCTGTTGCACCTAAATCATGTATATCACAAGTATTTGAAGCTAAACCATTTGTTTCGCATTGGTTTTGAAGCTAAGCCTTTTACTTCGCATTGTTTTGAAGCTGAATCAAGTGTTTCGTTTGGATTTGAAGCAAACTCGTTTGTTTCGCATGCAGTTGAATCTATATCACTTATGTTCGCAAGTATTTGAAGCAAAATCATTCGTTTCGCATGGATTTGATGCTAAGCCTTCTACTTCGCATTGATTTGGACCTAAATCATATGTTTCTCATGGATTTAAAGCTAACGCGTTTGTTTCGCATGCAGTTGAAGCTAAATCATGTATATCACAAGTATTTGAAGCTAAACCATTTTTTTTCTCATTGATTCGAAAATCAGCCTTCAATTTCACATTGATTTGAATCTAAATCATGAGCTTCGCATGGATTTGAAGCTAACTCGTTTGTTTCGCATGGATTCGAAGCTACTCGTTTGTTTCGCATGCAGTTGAAGCTATATCACTTATGGTCGCAAGTATTTGAAGCTAAATCATTCGTTTCACATGGAGTTCAAGCTAAGCCTTCTACTTCGCATTGATTTGAAGCTAAATCATGTGTTTAGGATGGATTTAAAGCTATCACGTTTCTTTCGCATGCAGTTGAAGCTAAATCATGTATATCACAAGAATTTGATGCTAATCCATTTGTTTCGCATGGATTCGTAAATCAGCCTTCTATTTCGCATTGATTTGAAGCTAAATCATGCGCTCCGCATGGATTTGAAACTAACTCGTTTGTTTCGCATGGATTTGAAGCTAACTCATTTGTTTCGCATGCTGATGAGGTTAAATCATGTATATCACAAGTATTTGAAACTAAACCATTTGTTTCGCATGGATTTGAAGCTAAGCCTTCAACTTCGCATTGATTTGAACCTAAATCATGTGATTCGCTTGGATTTGATGCTAACTCGTATGTTTCGGATGCAGTTGAAGGTAAATCATGTATATCACAAGTATTCGAAGCTAAACCATTTGTATCGCATGGATTTGAAGCTAAGCCTTCTAGTGCGCATTGATTCGAAGCTAAATCATGTGTTTTGCATGGATTTGAAGCTAACTCGATTGTTTCGCCTTCCTTCTACTTCGCATTGATTTGAAGTTTGGATTTGAAGCTAACTCGTTTGTTTCGCAATGCAGTTGATGCTAAATCATGTATAAAACAAGTATTTGAAGCTAAACCATTTATTTCGCATGCATTTGAAGCTAAGTCTTCTACTCTGCATGAAATTGAAGCTAAATCATGTGTTTCGCTTGTATTTGAAGCTAACTCGTTTGTTTCGCATGCAGTTGAAGCTAAATCATGTATATCAAAAGAATTTGAAGCTAAACCATTTGTTTCGCATGGATTTGAAGATAAACCTTATACTTCGCATGAATTTGAAGCTAAATGGTGTGTTTCGCATGGATTTGAAGCTAACTCGTTTGTTTCGCATGCAGTTGAAGCTAAATCATGTTTATCACAAGTATCTGAATATAAACCATCTGTTTCGCATGGATTTGAAGTTAACTCGTTTGTTTCGCATGCAGTTGAAGCTAAATCATGTATATCACAAGTATTTGAAGCTAAACCATTTGTTTCGGATTGATTTGAAGCTAAACCTTTTGTTTCGGATTGATTTGAAGCTAAGCCTTCTACTTCGCATTGATTTGATGCTAAATCATACGTTTCGCATGGATTTGAAACTAACTCGTTTGTTTCGTCTTCATTTGAAGCTGTTTCATATATATCGCACGTATTTGAAGGTAAACCATTTGTTTCTCATGTATTTGAAGCTGTATCACTTATATCGCAATTATCTGAAGATATATCATTTGTTTATCATGTGTTTGAAGCTAAGCCTTCTACCTCGCATTGATTCGAAGCTAAATCATGTCAATCGCATGGATTTGAAGCTAACTCGTTTGTTTCGCACGCAGTTGAAGCTAAATCATCTATATCACAAGTATTTGAAGATAAACCATTTGTTTCGGATTGATTTGAAGCTAAGCATTCTACTTCGCATTGAGTTGATGCTAAATCATATGTTTCGCATGGATTTGAAGCTAACTCGTTTGTATCGCATGCAGTTGAAGCTAAATCATGTTTATCACAAGTATTTGAAGCTAAACCATTTGTTTCGTATGGATTCGAAAATCGGCCTTCTATTTCGCATTGATTTGAATCTTATTCATAAGCTTCGCATGGATTTGAAGCTAACTCGTTTGTTTCGCATGGATTTGAAGCTACTCGTTTGTTTCGCATGCTGTTGCAGCTAAATCATGTATATCACAAGTATTTGAAACTAAACCATTTGTTTCGCATGGATTCGTAGATCAGCCTTCTACCTCGCATTGAATTTAAAGTTAAATCATGTGTTTCGCATGGATTTAAAGATAACTCGTTTGTTTCGTTTGGATTTGAAGCAAACTCGTTTGTTTCGCATGCAGTTGAAGCTATATCACTTATGTTCGCAAGTATTTGAAGCTAAATCATTCGTTTCGCATGGATTTGATGCTAAGCCTTCTACTTCGCATTGATTTGGACCTAAATCATATGTTTCTCATGGATTTAAAGCTAACACGTTTCTTTCGCATGCAGTTGAAGCTAAATCATGTATATCACAAGTATTTGAAGCTAAACCATTTGTTTCGTATGGATTCGAAAATCGGCCTTCTATTTCGCATTGATTTGAATCTTATTCATGAGCTTCGCATGGATTTGAAACTAACTCGTTTGTTTCGCATGCAGTTGAAGCTGAATCATGTGCTTCGCTTGGATTTCAAGATAACTCGTTTGTTTCGCATGCAGCTGAAGCTAAATCATGTATACCACAAGTATTTGGAGCTAAAACATTTGTTTCTCATGTATGTGAAGCTAAGCCTACCACTTCGCATTGATTTGAAACTAAATCATGTATTTCGCATGGATTTGAATCTAACTCGATTGTTTCGCGTGCATTTGAAGCTATATCACATATATCGCAATTATCTGAAGATAAATCATTTGTTTCTCATGTATTTGAAGCTAAGCCTTCTACTTCGCATTGATTTGAAGCTAAATCATGTTCTTCGCATGGACTTGAACCTCACTCGTTTTTTTGGTATGCAGTTGAAGCTAAATCATGTATATCACAAGTATTTGAAACTAAACCATTTGTTTCCCATGGATTTGAAGATAAGCCTTTTACTTCGCATTGATTTGAAGCTAAAGCTTTTGTTTCGCATGGATTTGATGCTAAACCTTCTACTTGACTTTGATTTGAATCTAAATCATGTGTTTCGCATGGATTTGAACTTAACTCGTTTGTTTCTCCTGCATTTGAAGCTATATCACTTATATTCGCAAGTATTTGAAGCTAAAACGTTCGTGTCGCATGGATTTGAAGCTATGCGTTCTACTTCGATTGAATTTGAAGCTAAATCATGTGTTTCGCATGGATTTGAAACTAACTCGTTTGTTTCGCATGCAGTTGAAGCTGAATCATGTGCTTCGCTTGGATTTCAAGATAACTCGTTTGTTTCGCATGCAGCTGAAGCTAAATCATGTATACCACAAGTATTTGGAGCTAAAACATTTGTTTCTCATGTATGTGAAGCTAAGCCTACCACTTCGCATTGATTTGAAACTAAATCATGTATTTCGCATGGATTTGAATCTAACTCGATTGTTTCGCGTGCATTTGAAGCTATATCACATATATCGCAATTATCTGAAGATAAATCATTTGTTTCTCATGTATTTGAAGCTAAGCCTTCTACTTCGCATTGATTTGAAGCTAAATCATGTTTTTCGCATGGACTTGAACCTCACTCGTTTTTTTGGTATGCAGTTGAAGCTAAATCATGTATATCACAAGTATTTGAAACTAAACCATTTGTTTCCCATGGATTTGAAGATAAGCCTTTTACTTCGCATTGATTTGAAGCTAAAGCTTTTGTTTCGCATGGATTTGATGCTAAACCTTCTACTTGACTTTGATTTGAATCTAAATCATGTGTTTCGCATGGATTTGAAGCTAACTCGTTTGCTTCACATGCAGTAGAAGCTAAATCATGTATATCACAATTATTTGAAGCTAAACCATTTTTATCGGAAAGATTTTGAAGCTAAACCATGTGATTTGCAAGAATTTGAAGCTAAATCATGTGTTTCGCTTGGATATGAAGCTAACTCGTTTGTTTCGCATGCAGTTGAAGCTAAATTATGTATATCACAATTATTTGAAGATAAACCATTTATTTCGCATGTATTTGAAGCTAAGACTTCTACTTTGCATGAAATTGAAGCTAAATCATGTGTTTCGCTTGGATTTGAAGCTAACTGGTTTGTTTCGCATGCTTTTGAAGCTAAATCATGTATATCACAAGTATTTTTATCTAAACCATTTGATTCGCATGGATTTGAAACTGAGCCATCTACTTCGTACTGATTTGAAGCTAAATCATGTGTTTCGTTTGAATTGGAAACTAAGCCTTCTACTTCGCTTTGATTTCAAGCTAAATCATGTGTTTCGCATGGATTTGAAGATAAGCCTTTTACTTCGCATTGATTTGAAGCTAAGCCTTCTACATCGGATTGATTTGAAGCTAAATTGTGAGTTACGCTTGGATTTGATGCTCACTCGTTTGTTTCGCATGCAGTTGAATTTAAATCACTTGTATCACAAGTATCTGAATCTAAACCATCTGTTTCGCATGGTTTTCGAAGATGAGCCTTCCACTTCGCATTGATTTGTAGCTAAATCATGTGATTCGCATGGATTTGAAGCAAAGCCTTCAACTTCGCATTGATTTGAAGATAAATCATGTGTTTCGCTTGGATTTGAAGCTAACACGTTTGTTTCGCATGCAGTTGAAGCTAAAACATGTACATCACAAGTATCTGAATCTAATCCATCTGTTTCGCAAGAATATGAAGCCATGAAGCTAATCCGTGTGATTCGCATGATTTTGAAGCTAAATCATGTGTTTCGCAAGTATTTGAAGCTATATCACATATATCGCAATTATCTGAAGATAAATCATTTGTTTCCCATGTATTTAAAGCTAAGCCTTCTACTTCGCATTAATTTGAGACTAAATCGTGTGATTCGCATGGATTTGAAGCTAACTCGATTGTTTCGCCTGCATTTGAAGCTATAACACTTATATCGCAATTATCTGAATATAGATCATTTGTTTGTCATGAATTTGAAGTTAAGGCTTCTACTGCGCATTCATTTGAAGATAAACCATTTGTTTCGCATGGATTCGAAGATCAGCCTTCTACTTGGCATTGATTTGAAGCTAAATCAAGTGTTTCGCTTGGATTTGAAGCTAACTCGTTTCTATCGCATGGATTTAAAGCTAACTCGTTTGTTTCGCATGCAGTTGTAGCTATATCATGTATATCACAAGTATTTGAAGCTAAACCATTTGATTCCCGTGGATTTGGAGCTAAGCCTTCTGCTTCGCATTGATTTGGATCTAAATCATATGTTTCGCATGGATTTAAAGCTAACACCTTTGTTTCGCATGCAGATGAATCTAAATCATATATATCACAAGTATTTGAAGCTAAACCATTTGTTTCGTATGGATTCGAAAATCAGCCTTCTATTTCGCAATGATTTGAAACTAAATCATGTCTTTCTCATGGATTTGAAGCTAACTCGTTTCTATCGCATGGATTTAAAGCTAACTCGTTTGTTTCGCATGCAGTTGAAGCTATATCATGTATATCACAAGTATTTGAAGCTAAACCATTTGATTCCCATGGATTTGGATCTAAGCCTTCTACTTCGCATTGATTTGGAGCTAAATCAAGTGTTTCGCATGGATTTAAAGCTAACACTTTTGTTTCGCATGCAGTTGAAGCTAAATCATATATATGACAAGTATTTGAAGCTAAACAATTTGTTTCGTATGGATTCTAAAATCAGCCTTCTATTTCGCAATGATTTGAAGCTAAATCATGTGTTTCTCATGGATTTGAAGCTAACTCGTTTCTAACGCATGGATTTAAAGCTAACTGGTTTGTTTCGCATGCAGTTGAAGCTAAATCACGTATATCACAAGTATTTGAAGCTATACCATTTGTATCGCAAGGATTCGAAAATCAGCCTTCTATTTCGCATTGATTTGAAGCTAAATCATGAGTTTCGCATGGATTTGAAGCTAACTCGTTTGTTTCGCATGCAGTTGAAGCTAAATCATGTATATTACATGTATTTGAAGCTAAACCATTTGTTTCGCAAGGATTCGAAGATCAGCCTTCTACTTCGCATTGATTTGAAGCTAAATCAAGTGTTTCGCTTGGATTTGAAGCTAACTCGTTTGTTTCGCATGGATTTGAAGCTAACTCGTTTGTTTCGCATGGATTTGAAGCTAACTCGTTTGTTTCGCATGCATTGGAAGCTAAAACATGTATATCACAAGTATTTGATGCTAAACCATTTGCTTCGCATGGTTTCGAAAATCAGCCTTCTATTTCGCATTGATTTGAAGCTAAATCATGAGTTTCGCATGGATTTGGAGCTAAGCCTTCCAACTTCGCATTGATTTGGAGCTAAATCATGTGTTTCGCTTGGATTTATAGCTAACACGTTTGTGTCGCACGCAGTTGAAGCTAAATCATGTATATCACAAGTATTTGAAGCTATACCATTTGTTTCGCAAGGATTCGAAAATCAGCCTTCTATTTCGCATTGATTTGAAGCTAAATCATGAGTTTCGCATGGATTTGAAGCTAACTCTTTTGTTTCGCATGGATTTGAAGCTAATTCGTTTGTTTCGCATGGATTTGAAGCTAACTCGTTTGTTTCGCATGCTGTTGCAGCTAAATCATGTATATCACATGTATTTGAAGCTAAACCATTTGTTTCGCATGGATTCGAAGATCAGCCTTCTACTTGGCATTGATTTGAAGCTAAATCAAGTGTTTCGCTTGGATTTGAAGCTAACTCGTTTCTATCGCATGGATTTAAAGCTAACTCGTTTGTTTCGCATGCAGTTGTAGCTATATCATGTATATCACAAGTATTTGAAGCTAAACCATTTGATTCCCATGGATTTGGAGCTAAGCCTTCTGCTTCGCATTGATTTGAAGCTAAATCATGTGTTTCTCATGGATTTAAAGCTAACACGTTTGTTTCGCATATAGTTGAAGCTAAACCATGTATATCACAAGTATTTGAAGCTAAATCATTTGTTTCGAAAGGATTCGAAGATCAGTCTTCTACTTCGCATCGATTTGAAGCTAAATCAAGTGTTTCGCTTGGATTTGAAGCTAACTCGCTTGTTTCGCATGCAGTTGAAGCTAAATGATGCATGCGAAACTCATGATTTAGATTCAAATCAATGCGAATTAGAAGGCCGATTTTCGTATCCATACGAAAGAAATGGTTTAGCTGCAAATACTTGTGATATACTAGATTTAGATTCAACAGCATGCGAAACAAACGAGTTAGCTTCATATCCATGCGGAGCGCATGATTTAGCTTCAAATCAATGCGAAATAGAAGGCTGATATACGAATCCATGCGAAACAAATGGTTTAGCTTCAAATACTTCTGGTATACATGATTTAGCTTCAACTGCATGCGAAACAAACGAGTTAGCTACAAAACCAAGCAAAACACATGATTAGGCTTCAAGTCAATGCGAAGTAGAAGGCTTAGCTTCAAATCCAAGCCAAACACATGATTCAGCTTCAAATTCACGCGAAGTAGAAGGCTTAGCTCCAAATCCATGCGAAGCGAATTGTTTAGCTTAAAATACTTGTTTTAAACATGATTTAGCTTCAACTTCATGCGAAACAATCGAATTAGCTTCAAATCAATGCGAAGTAGAAGGCCTATCT